>NW_026726132.1:0-46101 GCF_029784015.1 Lycium ferocissimum
ATAACTCCAACATTGATGTTTAATGAATTCCCGTCGGGTGAACAGTGGTCGTAAACCACAGTTTACGGGCCGTGTTCTGGTTTACGGCCCGTCCTCCAGATCGTGTTTAAGCATTAAAAAAAAAACAGAAGCTTGGCTGAGGGACATGGCACTTTACGACCTGATTCACGGTCCGTGAACCAGTTTACGGGCCGTCCTCCAGGTCGTTTTTAATCATTTCAAACTTTAACAGAAAGTTGAGATTTTCAACGAAGTGGAGGACGATGGCACTATACGGTCCGTAAATCACTTTACGGGTCGTATAGTGCCATATACGACCACTGGGCTGAAAAACTCTCTGCAACTTTATGATTTCCAAAGTTCATATTTAGCCATCCCCGACCTATCAAAACACCATACACTCACCCTTCATGTCAGTCAAGTACGGGAAATTTTCGAGGCGTAACACAAGACCAGTTCCAAGGTCAGCTTATCCTTCAATGTCTGAAAACTGTACTCATATGCGTCCGTCCACTAAAACTTAGCTGATTTCTTAGTCAGCTTGGTCAATGGAGCTGAAAGAGAAGAAAATCGCTCTACGAACCTCTTATAATCACCTACCAGACCCAAGAAACTATGCACTTCTAATGATGTCGTAGGCCTTGGCCAATTCTTCACAGCTTCAATCTTTTGGGTATCCACCCGAATACCGTCAGCTCCAATAATATGCCCCAAGAATGCTACTGAAGTCAACCAGAACTCGCACTTAGAAAATTTAGCATACAACTTCTAGTGTTGGAGTACCCTAAGTACCGTCCTCAAGTGGTCCGCATGCTCCTCTTCAGAACGTCAATAAACTGGAATATCGTCAATAAATACGATAACGAACGTATCTAGGAATGGTTTGAATACCCGGTTCATCAAATACATAAACACCGCTGGAGCATTGGTCAACCCAAAAGACATCACTCTAAACTCATAATGCCCGAATCGGGTCCTAAATGCCATCTTCGGAATATCCGCCTCCTTTACCAGCACCTGATGATAACCTGACCTCAAATATATCTTCAAAAAACACTTAGCACCCTGCAACTGGTCAAATAGATCATCAATCCTGGGGAGGGGATACCTGTTCTTTATTGTTACTTTATTCAGCTGCCTATAATCAATACACATCCGCAGCGACCCATCTTTCTTTCTCACAAATAGTACTGGTGCTCTCCAAGGTGATGTACTAGGCCTGATAAAGCCTTTTTCTAACAAGTCTCTCAATTTCTCCTTTAATTCCTTCAGCTCTGCAGGTGCCATTCTATAAGGAGGGATAGATATAGGCTGACTACCTAGCAGTACATCTACAGTGAACTCTATCTCCCGTTCTGGAGGAAGACCTGGAAGTTCATCTGGGAATACATCTGGAAATTCATTAACTATCGGGACTGACTGAAGAGCCAGTACCTCTTTTTTCATATCATGCACTCGAACCAGATGATAAATATAGCCTTTGCTAACCATCTTCCTTGCCTTGAGGTATGAGATAAACTTACCCCTCGGCGATGTTGTATTCCCTCTCCACTCTATAATCGGCTCACCTGGAAACTGAAATCGAACTATCTTGTCTCTACAATCAAAATTAGCATAACAAGAAGCCAACCAATCCATATCCATAATAACATCAAACTCAGTCATGTCTAACTCTATCAGATTTGCTAGGGTATGACGATTATATATAACCACCGAACAATTTCTATATACTTGCTTAGCTATGACAGAATCTCCTACCGGTGTAGCTACTTGAAATGGTTCTATCAACTCAGGTTCTATTATGATTCTACTAGTAATAAAGGGGGATATATATGATAAGGTGGAACCTGGATCTATCAATGCATATACATCCCGGAAGAAAATCGATAATACACCTATAACCACATTCGGTGACGCCTCTTGATCCTGCCTACTAGCCAAATCGTATATGCGGTTCGAAGGATCGCTAGAACTAGAAGCTCTGCCACGACCTCTACCACAGCCTGCTGGTGTTTGAATATCCTGCCGCGTAGGGTGCATAGCTACAAAAGAAGATGAACCAGCAATTGACCCAGTAGGCTGAGCCATACCACCTGTACCACCTCTATAAAGACACTCTCTCATCACATGGCCGTGACGGCCGCAAGAAAAATAAGCACTTGTAGCCCAATGACATTCCCCAAAATGGGGCCTACCACACTGAGGATATCGAGGCAAAGGTGGCCTCAACTGACTCGAACCCCTGCTCATCTGTGAACTCGAGGCCACGGAGCTCGGCGGCTCCGAATACCCTATGAGGTTGAATCTCCTACCCGTGAACCTTGGGGGTGCACTCTGGGCCTACTGGGAAGAATATCTAACATGCTGCTGAGGCTGCCCGCCTCGAAACTCACCACAATAACCCGCTGATCTAGCCCTCTTTTGCTGGCCTCTATGGTGATATCTATCTGGCTGACGTCTCCTGTGTCGATCCTCTACCCCCTATGCTTATGCTTGTACCCGAGCGATATCCATACCTGGCTGAAGAGCCACTGCCATACAACCATCAATCAGATAATGATCTAGTCCCATCACATAACGATACACTCTATCCGCCATATCAGCTACAATAGTTGGTGCATATCTAGCCAATGAATCAAACTCGAGACTATTTTCTCGAACGCTCCTACCATTTTGCCTCAAATGTAAGAATCTATCAACTCTAGCTCACCTCATCTCTTGAGGCAGCAAGTGGCCAAGGAAGGCTTCCACAAACTCATCCCATACCGCTGGAGGAGCTCCCTCACCCCTAGATAACTCCCAAGAATCATACCAATTAACAGCTACATCCCGCAATCGATACGAAGTCAACTCAACAGACTCAGTTTCAGAAGCCTTTATTAGCCTCGATGTACGCTGTATCTATCGAATAAACTCCTGTGGATCATCCTCGGGCTTTGATCCAAAAAACTCTGGAGGATCATAAGTCAAGAAGTCGCGAATCCTCAAGCTAACAGACCTGTCCGCATAGTCAACTCCTGGTCCATGCCTGCGAGCCTGCCCTGCCGCTAATCTGGTCAACAATTGAACTGCATCCCTCATGGCCCTATCCTCCGCCTCTGGCTGAGGAGTTGAAGGCTCATGTACTGGGGCCTCAAGAGTTGGCGGTGGTGCTGCCCCCTAAACTGGAGCTGCTGCTGCTCTAAGCTCCTCTGGAGGTGGCAGTGTAGCAGAGCTCGCTGACTGGACTACATTCTCAGGCACAAACTGGGCACGGGCCCTAGTAACTCTCCAAGTCTGACTAGTATCTCCTGCTACTGATTTGCCCTTCTGGGTAGCTGTCGCCTTCTTTGGAGGCATAACTGAAAACCCAACAATTCGTTAAAGAGGGATTATCCTGATAACATAGCTCTATCGCACGATCTAGAATAAGAAGGAGAGATGACATCCTAAATGTGTTGTAGCTTCCTGTTTATAGATGTGGTGCACAACACACCGATAAACAAGACTCTACTAGACACGGCCTGTAGACACTCCGAGAATGAACTGCTTTGATACCACTTTTGTCACAACCCAAACCAATGGGCCATGGCTAGTGCCCGAGCTGGACAATTGTATACGAACCTGCCAGATATAATCAAACTGAACTAAGGACAATATGGAAATTGCAAAAGCATGCTGTAGGCGGATAATGTCATATATCAAAATGAACCTGTTTCCTGGGGAGTCACAATTAGCCAAAACATAACAAAATGTCCAAGCCGACAAGGCTGCCACTACATACCGGAATATCCAAAGCTAACTGCGTCGATATAGCTGTCTAAACATATACATAACCCACACATGTCTACAGACCTCTAAGAGTATAACGGTGACATATGACGGGTCAGGGCCCCGCCGTACCCCTGAATATGCGTAAGTCTATGTCAAAAGGATATGTACCAAAATGACTCAAGCTCTGGAACAATGGAGCTCTCCAAGCAGCTGAGCAGAAGTCCTAAGCTGGAGGATCACTAAACTGAGTGTCTGTACCTGCGGGCATGAAACGTAGCCCCCCCAAAAAAGGGGTCAGTACGGAAAATGTACTGAATATGTAAAGCATGAAGCAAAGTAGTGAAGATCATGACTGAGTGAAAAGATGACATGAGATAAGTATGACAATCAAGGGATACCAATGTATCTGTACCTTATGTGGTGAGTCATGCATATATATACTCTATATACCGTACCCGGCCCATTATAGGACTCAGTTATGTAAATATATACCATATCCGGCCCATGAGGGGACTCGATTATATAAATATATACTGTACCCAGCCCTTTAGTAAGGGACTTGGTTATGTAAATATATACCGTACCCGGCCCTTTAGTAAGGGACTCGGTTATGTAAATATATACCTTACCCGGCCCTTTAGTAAGGGACTCGATTATCTAAATATATACCGTACCTGGCCCTTTAGTAAGGGACTCCATTATGTAAATATATACCGTACCCGGCCCTTTAGTAAAGGACTGGGTTATCTAAATATGTAACGTACCCGGCATTTTAGTAAGGGACTCGGTTATGTAAATATATACCGAACCCGGCCCTTCAGTAAAGGACTCGGTTATGTAAATATATACCATACCCGGCCCTTTAGTAAGGGACTCGATTATGTAAATATATACGAATGCCAAGCCTTTCATTAGTAACTCATGATCCTGTATGTAGACTCTTTTGTGAATGCACAATCATGTTATCTCAGAATATCTTTTGGAAGAATTATTGTCGATGTGAGAACACTTAGTATTAGGGGCAATCATGTACAAAATGAATCATCATTTGGGATTCGCGAGAATAGATAGGATGAACTAACACTTGGGGGACCAAAGAAAACTATCGTGTCAAGTACTTTTGAGAACTAGAGTTCATTAGAGTCACATGTGTTCGTCGTTTATTCACTTTATGTAATTCATGCAAAAGAAGGAAGAAGGGATAGCTTTACATATTCGCTCAACTTCTACTTCTCGAACTTGCAAATCTACAATCAAGGGAATTCATACTATTGTTAGGCTCGTTATCAAGTTCTTTTCTTAAGCCTTTATATTAACTCTTCCTAGAATCTACCGAAATTTCGACAGCATCTCCCCTGTTTATATGTCTAGCCCGCAATTAGAATTCAGCAACCAACAACAACAACATCAATACCAACATTAACAACATCACTTTCAATCTCAAATTTCATATGTTTCTTTCACCAATTCACTTGGTAAACATATATATACAAATAACAACAGAGACCATATCACAATCATGTTGTATTCCATAATTTTCAGCCATCACAAATCATATTTATCACCTCAAAATAGCCCAACAAACAGTAGCCATATCTTAGGCTATTTCAATGCTATCTTGTAGTATTTTGCGGTAAACAATCTCCCCAGATGTTAAACTTACCTTAAACAGTAAATACCATTCGAAATCCGCCACCGATTCAACTTTCAAACACCCTTAAACGCAACACAATGCTATAGAGGTGTTCTTCCTTACCAAGGTTAACTTTTGAGGTTGACTTTGGTAGAAAGAGTTTTGGGGAAGTGTAGAGAGAATTTAGGGAGAGAAGGTGGTAGAAAATGAGTGAAAAAAATCAGATTTTTCGTTTTTAAGTTTTCTGATTTTTGCTGTTCACACCGAGTTACTATGGCACGTCAGTTACTGTAGTAGTTACTGTAGCTCGCGTTTCTGCTCTATCAGCCCGACTTGTAACGTCCATAATTCTCTACTCCAATGTCCTATCGATGAGCGGTTTGTTGTGTTGGAAACTAAACTGGACGAACTTCATTTTAGGCTTTTGAAACACCTTAAAACACTTCATATGCTAATAGATATTCTTCCCTCAAGTTGGACCAAAATGTTCACACGAAATTTTACCCATCCTTTCTCCAATGTCATACTACCCCAATTCTTCCACTCATTTCTTTATAAAACCTTTTGGTATACCTTATGTACATCCTTCACTCATTAAATATACTTAATAATGCTTGATCCTTATATTCCAAAGTGGTTTTACTTAACCATAACTCAACGTGCTTATGTTTCAAATTTGATAAGTGCTTCTTCAAAGATACGGGGTGCAACGGCTTCTACGAGGCCCACTACGTATCTTAGACCTCGTCACCAAAAACGGAGAGAAATGGATCACACGCATTGGACCTAAGGAGAACCCGACTGCATGAAGAATTCCTATTTGGGCTTGGTCGGCCCAAAAACTCTATCTCCACCACTACTTATGCATTTAATTCATTACTTGTGTATTTATTATATAATTGGAACCCTTATAAGATTATCACGTATTTAGAGTCGCTAAAATTGATTTTTACAAGTTATAAAACCGATTAACGTGAACTTGGGTATGTTTTAAACAAAAGGGCTAAGCTAATTTTTTGTAAAGTTATGGACTGAATTGGACATCTATAAAACCTGTGGAATGAAAAGTCTTATGATCGATGGACTGATTTGGGTTGATTTAAAGAGCCTGAGGACTGATTTGGATTCATGATGACTTAGACTATTAAAAAAAAAATAATAAGACTTGATTAAACTTGACTCAAAAAGAGTAAAAAAAAAAGGACTATATATATATGTAAAATACTACATATACTTAACCTATTTTCTTAAAACTATTTCCTATACTTTAACTGGTTTTTTTTTTCAAAAACTATTTTTGGGTGGACTTACATGGAGTTCTACTTAGGCTAAGAGCCTTCGGGTATTAGCCTAAGTGTTCTAGTCCGACACCCTAAAAACGCACAATTTTGGACAAGACTCTACCATTTTTTATCCTTGAAAATAGGTATTTTTGCATGAAAGACTAAGTTTTATTTGTGGAAGTATGAAATACAAACTATTTTTATCACAACCAGTTTATATCTATTTAGACACACTATTAGAACCCGTAGGTAAACCGCAATTGAGCGTATCCTTAATACCGGAGTGCCTAACACATTCCCCAGGAGATCACCAGAACCCTTACCTAGACTCTGCGTAGATTAGGTTTCTTTTAAAATAATCATAAAATAATTATTTTAAATGAAGCCTTTTTGACTCGGTTTTTCCTAATTTCCTAAATATTAGGTGGAAACTCTAAAAATAAGCCCATTTAGAGTATCATTATATAGAAGTATGTTTTTTCCTTTTTCCCGGTACGATTGACAACCGTACTTCCCAGGGAAACTTTCCATTTAAATGAGGCAAGTGTAAATGTGAATCAAATTTTTTTTTTTACACAGATGGCGACTCCGCTGGGGACAATCTAAGGTTCTAACCATAAGGGTTCCAATTATTTATGTGTTTGTATGATATAAATTGTTTAAGTGATATAAATTGTTTATGTATTTAAATTTTCACAAAATATAACTGTCATTCATGCATGCATAATCCAGTACTCCTAGCATTTATTTTATATTTTTTCTAAAGGATGATGATGCGGGATGAGCTGCGGTCATACCTTCACTAAAAAACCTTTAATACATTTTTTGGAGGTCTCTAAGGTCGAGTGGGCATGCGGTCATCCCACAACCTTAGAGAGCCCACCCACTGCTTGTCCGCTTGGGTAATGTGTGTCATTCGTTTGAAAACCACTCTAAATAATTAGAATAGAGCGAAGCCAAATCCCTATTGATATAGCGCATACTGAATATAGATCGGTTTGGGTATCTCAGACCTACCTGAATCGGACAGGAAAGACACTTTACTGTGTTCAGATGGTGTAAAAACCTGAAGACACTGCATCCCACAATTTTCTATTTGGAAGCATTATTTGTGCCATGTGTGAAATAAATTACTGTTCCTGGGGGCGGGGAACTAACAGTGTTTTGTCTTGCAGATGTCTCATGATGTGCAGTTTGATATGGTTGTGAGGCCACCCCCAGGTTTAGTGATATGGTGGAAAGGTTTGACTACGGACCAGAAGAAAGAAATAAAGAGTTGTATAGGGCATCTGCCTTCGTTGATGGACATGACGGGGGATCTGGGACTGCTAGAGATCACTACCGGTTATTGGGATAATGACATAATGGTGTTCAAATTTGGAGAGATAGAGATGACTCCCACTTTAGAAGAGATTTGAGATGTCCTGGAAAGTGTAGGAAGTGCCAACATATCCAAAAAGAAACTAGCTCAGAATATCCTTATCCCTCACAAACCTACCCTAAGAGAAATCGAAGACATGCTTGCTGTCAACAAAGCCAATTGGGCACAGGGACCCAACATGACCTTTAGAGAGTTATATGGGAGGTATTCATCCAAATAGAGGTACGAGAACCACATCCTTGAGTTTTTCTCACCTCAATCCTAGGAAGCTAATCAAACACTAGCCTTTATCACTTGCCTATTAGGAACCATGGTATTTCAAGAAAATGCCTCCCTAGCTATTGATACCCGAGTTGTCTTTGTTGCCCATGTTATTCTTTGTTGCCCATGTTGTTCTTAGGGGAGTCACAACAAATGGGCTTACCAAATATTTTGACATTATCCCCATTATCCTATCGGACATACACCGAGCTTTGGGAAAATGCCGTGACCATTATTACTACTTCCAAGGTTGCAATCTTTTAGTCCAATAGTGGATACTTAAGCATTTAGATAAGAGCGATTTATCTATCCGCCGAGATCTAGCCCTGAGAGAGGATGACTTGGGAGTCGCTGCTATGCCTTGTGGGGTTCAAGATAAAATAGGATGGGCTCACATCTTTTTTTAGACTGAGAGAAGAACATATCGGGTGGAGGGTACCTGATTTTCACTCCAAGACTATCTGTGTTAAGAGCCGTGGATGGCAATATCTACAACTTATGGGCATTAGGGGAATCAAACCCTACGCACCATTGAGATTTCTTAGACAGTTTTGTATGAGACAGGTTATTCAGAATGCGGGTAATATGGGAGAGTTTGTACGAGATTATGAAGAAGGTCATATCGAAGGTATAAAAGATGCTCAAAAAGATTGGAAGAATGTGATAAGAAAAAATGAGTTGGATAAGGATCCAAACAATCCAAGTCATAATAAAAATTACTACGAGTGGCTTAGAGTTGAGTTAGCTGATACTGCCACTCCAGGACCATATATGTACAAATTTCCCAAGGATAGGGAAGCCGTGAATGCAATTCAAGTTAGGAGAATGAAACGGTGAATAGAAGGAAGAGAAATAGATTATCAAGCAAAGATAGAATATGATCAAAAGATAATTGAGAGTTTGACAGACGAGGCAAACGCTTCATTGAAGAGCTTGGAATGGCTTGACACTTTTGTCAAAGGAGCCATAGATACGGGGACGTCATTGACTGATGATCAGAGGGGTCAATGGATTGGGACAGCATTGATGCCAGCCCATGTAGCCATTCAGACTGCCTTCGAAGGGCCAAGAAGGCAACAGATGATAGAGAGCAGGTTTCTGTCCTTGGAGTGGATTTTTTCTAATTATTGCATTTACTTTAAAAAAATTTGTAATCCCACTTGGGAAAATATCATAAGTGAAAAGCACTGGGATTTTATCTTTGGGAACAAATCATTTGTTTTACATATGAGACAATTTTGCTTCATACGCTAGCAGCCTCGGAGCAACGAGGTATAGGAAAGCGAATTATATATTTTCTAAATGCTTACTTGATATATCTGCTTTGTGTGAAAATCCTATAATTTGTCGAAACTCTTGATTGGTTCACATTTCGGCCCCTACCCAAAAGAAAAACCAAAAAAAAAATAACCATCAAAACAAATTTAGATCCACTTTTAAAAGGTTGATCTGCTAAATAGGAAATGGAGACTCCAGAAAGCATGAGTGCAACTTCTCCTTAAGTCAACCTAGTCAGTGACGACGAGGGTTTGGAAACAACAACTGAGAAAAATCAATAATGGGATGATAGAATGGCCCTAGCCACTGCTAGAATGAAAGAGGCTGTACAAACCACTAAAGCTGCCAATCAGAAAATTAGGGAAGCAGAAACTCTCTTGGCTTATGTTGAGGAACTAACAAAGCAACACCCTGCTAATTGGGTAAAAAGAGGAAAGGTATCGAAAGCTCCACTCGAGAGTTATGTCCCGCTCAATCAACAAGAAGGGCTTGACCCCATAGCGTATGGAGACGACAAACTTCTTATCCCTAATCTGAAAGTCTATGAAGACCTACACTAGTCTCAGCTCAAAAAGCCTCCTGTTTCATGCACAATTGTTCTTAAAGGCACAAGATCACACAATTGCGGTACACCAGTAGAGCGGTCAAAACATGAACTCTTGGAAACTTTGGGAAGCGTTGGAGTGTACGCACAAAGCAAAAATCTGTTGCCACCATACGCTCCTTCTATGGGTTACAGAAAGTGTCTCTACCACCGAGGTCGATTGGGTCATACAACTAACGAATGCGGGGCATTAGAGAGAAAGCTTATCCAAAAGATTGACCAAGGGATAATTAGCCAACTTTGGGGACCCCACTCTCTCCTGACTCATGACCAAGGAAGAAATCATCCAGAAAGGATATCAAAGGTTAGGTTCTAGAGAAACGACTTTTCCAAATTTGAGGAGTCATACGCCAGGATTCACTCCCTCCTATGTAGCATGAAGAAGATAAAGGCGGTGCCACAAACCTACCAGGTCACCCAGGATCCCCGAAAGAAAGGTTTTGTGTGTATCACCATGGCGCCCCAGCCACAACATTAAAGAGTGTGTGAATGTCAAGCTTGAGCTAGAACGCCTTGTGAATGAAGGGCATGTTTAGATTGTCATGGGAGGACGAGGATATAAGATGAAGATAAAGAAGACAATGAAGATCTGCTTAGTATGGTTGGGTAGAAAACATAAGTATCCCTTTACGGCTTTCAATAAGATAGAGTATCCCTTTCCCTTTTTATGTAAACGGAACCGCGCCAACCTGATGTCCGGTTGGGGATACGTGGGAAACCTATATAAGGCCTAGTCAGGGTAGAAAAACTAAGTTTTGAGTAGCATAGGAAAAAACCTTTTCTGTGTATGCCTGAATTACGGATGGACCTAATTTTCCTTTGGTGGGATACGTAGGCAGTCTATTTAAGACTCGGTCCGTTTATAATAAAAACCTAAAATCCCCTTAGTATAGGATGGGTAGAAGCAAATCAACCATACAAACTAGTTACCAAAAATCAGTATTCCCAAAAATACAAAAAGATCAAAATACCCTTGGAATGTGAATCAATCAAGAAGTTAAAAAAAATGTATGATTCTATATGCTATAAACGGCAAACAACATGATATTTTGTGTTTCGTGCTTAAACCTAACTCTAACTTGGGAGATTTTGATTTTTTTTTCTGATAGACAGGGGTCGATTCACTAGCACCAGTTACTCGATCAAAAGCTGCCGCAATATCTTAAACCCTCAAGAAGAAGACATGCCTAAAACTTTACCATTGAACATAAATGCTTTAGTAGAAGGTACCCCAACAGCTGACATAGCTGGAATGCCTTTAGAAGAGGCTGTCGGTCTACTGATGAGATAATTGGAGGAAGCCAGAGAAGAAGTGGACCCCCTGAGGGCCGAGAAAGAAAATGCTACTAATGCTAAGGCTATGAGACCCCCACCCACTTTTCCAAGTTTGGATTTACTAATTCCTAATTCCCTCAAATCCTGATTAGGGCTACCTTTCAAACTCCACTGCGCCGAAATACCACCCATGTGGGGAGTACCTCCCACCAAACCCCAACTTTTCAAACACCAGCTCACGCTACAAACGCAAATGCTTATCAAGCCCCTCGGGCGACAGGAGTTCCCGTGATTCACCCTGTACAACCAAATGTCACTTTCCAAGACCATGTCACCCACATTGACTCTTCGCCAGAACTGGAGAACATGAAAATGTTCTTTGAAGCAAGAATAGACAAGATCGAGAAAGAGATGGGGAAGAAAATTGCCGAACTGGAACATGGCTCTAAGAAGAAAGAGGGGTTGAGATACTCTGATTTGTGCATACATCCAGACCTGGGTCTACCAGAAGGCTTCAAAATTCCCAAATTTGATCACTTTAATGGGTCGGGAAATCCCAAGGCCCACTTGAGGGCTTACTGCGACCAGTTGGTTGGAAATGGCGGACGCAAAGCTTTGCTCATGAGGTTGTTTAGTCGAAGTCTGTCAGGAACGGCTATGGAATGGTTTATCTCTCAAGACATTAGCCGATGAAAATCATGGGAAGAAATGGCAAGTTCATTCATGGAAAGATTCCGCTTCAATGTGGAGAATGTGCCTGATCGCTTCTCACTGGAGAAAATTCATCAGAAATCGACTGCAACCACCCATGACTGAAGCTGAGCTGGTAGCCTTATTTATACGGTACCAAGAATCTGATTGCTTCGACAAGATGATAACTATGAAAGGAAGTTCCTTTGCAGATTTAGTTGCCGTTGGGGAAGATATTGAGGATGGCCTCAAGACCGATAGAATTGTTAGCGTACTAAATAGATCATGTGCGTCTGGCACCGCAGGTGGCAAAAAGAAAAGGGAAGATATAGACTATGTTTCTAGAACTACTAGCCGAAAAAGCCAAGGAAAATAGATGTCCCACAAGCATTCAGATAACTACCAATAAGCTCCACCAACCAATTATATAACCACTCCACCCCAATACAGCCCAATGTCTCTGTGCTACGCACAACCCTGCTACCAAGCCTCATCACCAAATTATCAAATACCGGCACCAAGCAACTGAGCTTCACGACCAAATTATTGAATGCCAGTACCCAACCATGCCCCACAAAACTAGAATTTCCAGAACCAGCCTCCGCCAGCAAACTATGAGGCACCCTAATGGAAACCTATGAGAGCATTCACTCATTTTCCAGAATCAAGGACAAGTTTATTTGCCAAGCTAAGAGATGCCACGTCCCACCGAAACCTGATCATCCCACGGATCGATGGTATAGGCCAGATCTCACTTGTGCCTATCATTCTAACCAAGTTGGCCATGCCACCGAATATTGCATAAACCTAAGGCACAAATTACAGGATATGATTGACAATCAGGAGCTTATCCTAGAACCAACACCTCCAAATGTGGACACAAATCCGCTCCCAAAGCATGGAGGAAACCAAATTGACATGATAGAAAGAGGTGATGAATGGGAAGAGAGCCCGGCGATAATTCATCTAGATATTGAAGGGAGAGAGCACTGTTACCTCGTTGTCTTTACAAGAGCGAGGAGAAGTGCTAGGCCCTTTGACAAAGGAGTCTGAGATATCTGTCATAGCCAAAAGAGAGCCTTTCGTGCTCAAATACCCCTCGACAGTCGCTCGAATTCATAACGAGCCATTCATACTCAAAGCACCAGGATCAATTGAGAATGCACCCTTTGTGATCAAACCACCGCACCAGATGATGATCGGTAAAGAAAAAGAGATAGCTGCTATGGCTCAGGGTATGACCGGAGTTAAGAAGGTGTTAAGCCCCGAAAAAACCTATGCCCGAAGTGCCGCATTGCGAAAACCCTCGAGAAAAAGACCAATCACCAAAGGTGAAGCTGAAAACTTCTGGAGGCAAATGCCGGTCAAGGATTATTCGATTGTCAAGCACATGCATAAGACTCCTGCCAGGATATTGGTAATGTCACTACTACTCAGTTCATCTCAACATCGCTTAGCCTTGATGAAAGCTTTGGATGAAGTCCAAGAGCCTGTCGGCACTACAAGTGAAACATTAGCCTAAATTGTGGGGGTATGTTGTGCGAGCACATAGGCTATCATTTTCTGATGATGAATTTCCAAAGGAAGGGAAGTCCCACAATAAAGCCCTACATATAACAGTCAAATGTTGTGACAAAATTATTCCCCAAGTACTGATTGATGGAGGAGCTAGGTTGAATGTATGCCCTATGACTACTCTGAAACAACTTGGGTATGATTTTGGCAAGATCTGTCAGAGTCGGACCAACGTAGAAGCTTATGATGGTGCAACCAGCAACCCGATGGGAGAAATATATCTACACATGCAAATGGCCCCCGCGGAGTTCGTAGTGGAGTTCGTCATCATGGTCATCAAAACAAGCTATAACCTGTTGTTGGGCCGATCATGGTTGCACGCCGCCGGAGTTGTGGCATCCTCGCTACACCAGTCTCTCAAATTCATATGGGATGA
This sequence comes from Lycium ferocissimum, assembly GCF_029784015.1. NCBI lineage: Eukaryota > Viridiplantae > Streptophyta > Magnoliopsida > Solanales > Solanaceae > Lycium > Lycium ferocissimum. The sequence continues at coordinate 14,110 of NW_026726132.1, forward strand.
CCAAGAAGTCGTGATTCACGGCAAGAAAAGTGTCCACAACTATCTAGATAACTCCGTGCCAGTCATAGAGAAGTCGCCAGTGGGAGCTGATTCTCACCTTTGTTGAGCTAGACATGGTAGATCATAGGGGAGATAATGAAGATACCCCTATGCCACTGGTCTATAAAATGGTTGCTACAACTATGATAAGGAGTGGTTTTGAGCCCGGGAAAGGTCTAGGAAAGAACTTACAAGGAATCAGAGAACCAGCGAGTATCAAACATAGGAAGTATCGATTTGGGGTTAGATACGAGCTATGTGAGGCAGAAGAAGAAGAAGCAGAATATAGGTCGAGAGGTCCCGTTGAAATGACAAAGTCATTCCCTAACCTATACCAGTCCTTCATAGCATGCCCATTGGGTCACAACAACGAGGATCCAGAAGAAGGTTTAAGGTTGTTTTTGGGAGGCAGAATGCGCAGCCATCATTGAAGAATGCTTTGAAGCATTAGAGATTCGCCATGCTAAACCAGAAGAGACAACAAGCGGATGGACTTCTACCCCGTTGTTCACTCTGTGGTAGAAAGAATACTCATTTTCAGAAAAAACGGCGAAAGTCGGCTTTGAGGCTCAGCTTATCACCTTTTCATTTTTTATTTATGTACTATTTAATAACGGGAATGTCTCGATGTTCCATTCCGAGTCAGGACCACAGTTTGTGTCACTCTTTCAAATTTCAATGAAAACGCCTCAAAGTTCATAATAAAGACAAAATAATTTTACTATACCTATATAAATATACATACATATGTATACATATATGATCATATATAAATACACAGTTTAAAATTGCTTTTGCATGATTAATAACCATGTTATTTTGTTTTACAGTAATAATACAGAGACCACAAATAACGTCATGACATGTTACGAAACAAGTAAAAATGACGACGAACAAAATGACAATCAAGAAGAAGAGATAATTGAACCAGAAGGATTGATATATGTCAATGAAGAGTATGAGAACAGACCAACGCCAAACCTAGAGGAAACAGAGGTAGTTAATCTAGGAAATAAGGAATTAGTTCGGTAAACTAGGATAAGTGTGCACTTGACAGAAGCTAAGAAAGAAAGGTATCGGGGTCTACTGAAGGAGTATGAAGATGCCTTCGCTTAGTCATACGCTGATATCTTTGGGATTGAGTACGAACGTTGTTGCCCATAGGTTGCCGGTCCTCGAAGGATTTGCCCCAATAAAATAGAAAATCAGGCAGCCTAAGCCCAATGTCAGCATCCAGATTAAAGAAGAAGTAGAAAAGCAAATTCAGTCAAGGGTTTTTTAGGTGACACCGTACCCGACATGGTTGGCAAACATAGTTCCGCTACCAAAGAAAGATGGGAAAATAAGGATTTGTGTGGACTACCATGACCTCAACTGTGCTAGCCCAAAGTATAATTTCCCACTCCCAAATATTCACATACTTATTGATAACTGCACCAAGCATGAGATGCAATCTTTTATGGATTGTTACGCGGGCTATCATCAATTATCGATGGATGACGAAGATGCTCAAAAGATGGCATTCATCACACCATGGGGAGTGTATCATTACCGGGTAATGCCTTTTGGACTCAAGAATGTCGGTGCTACTTACATGAGGGCAATGACTATTGTCTTTCATGATATGATGCACAAAGAGATTGAGGTGTACGTGGACGACGTCGTCATCAAATCCCGGGTAGATGAAGACCACCTCGAACATTTAAGAAGATTCTTTGATAGACCCCGCAAGTACGATTTGAAGTTGAATCCTGCAAAATATGCATTTGGAGTGCCTACGGGAAAATTCTTTGGGGTTCGTAGTCAGTCGTCGTGGTATTGAGTTAGATCGCACCAAGATCAAAGCAATCCAAGAGCTACCACCGCCAAGAACAAAGAAAGAGGTCATGAGTTTCTTAGGAAGGTTGAATTATATTGGACGCTTCATTGCCTAGTCCACAGTAATCATAGAACCAATCCTCAATGTTACACCCCGGGAAATTTCGCATTACCAAGACTGTAGGCGGCATAGTATGAGCTCAAGGGAGAGTAAAGTTATACAAGGATTAGGGGACGAATATTATATTATCTGAGTATAAGAATATATATATATATATATATATATATATATATATATATATATATATATATATATATGACATTGGAGACTATATGGAGTAAATCAGTTAACACGTTACTTGATGAATAGCCTCGTAACTGTAAGTTAAGGTGGGGCCCACATGTCGGGGTTTTATAAAGAACATATGAAAAGTGATATGAGTAGTACATGGGAAGTTGAGCAAGTCTTAAGAAGGACCCTTAAGCCAAATATGTGCATAAGCCCTCCAAAAGGATGATTTAAGGATACGTTTTCGGATGATCAGAATTGGAGGGGCCAAAACGCTATTATAAGTTCGGAATTTTGAAACACACCAAAAATAAAGTTATAGATAATTGAAAGATCTTTCCAACCATAGGTTGTGGGCCCTCATAAGATATCGGGATCAAGAGTTATGGCCATTTTAAGATAAAGACTCCAAGCTGCCAAATGGCTTCCGCGGGTCCCACTTGAGACGGTCGGTGGAACCGACTTAGGAGGGGTATAAATACCCCCATTAACTCTATATTTCAGCATTTTACATTCTCAAAAGTCCTAGAAGCTTCCCAACACAACCCCCAAACATTTATAGCCCATTAAATCAAGAATTTAACAAGATTACACCAAACTAGTACATGAAAGGTGATTGTTCTTGCTTCTACTTGATGTGGTGGTAAGTATGGTGTTGAAAGAAGTTGGTGTGGCTGATTTTCTTCAAATATAAGGAATGTTCTTCATCCTATCTCTTATGTTGAGTTGACTCGAAGGTTTAGCAGGTCTTAAAAGTGAAAATAGTTATGGAGGAAAGGTCATCAAGTGTTGTGTTGTAGTTGTTGTGTTTATGGACTATTTTGAGCATGTTGTGGTCGTGTGGCTGGCTGGTTTTATTTACATGTATAGAGATGGTATCTAATGTTGTTGGTGTGTTGATGAGATTATGCTCCTTGATTGGGAAGAAAGGAAGTGTATATTGTTGTTGTATGTTGAAAAACATCGTGTGGGATGTTTATGGAATATATTGGTATGGATAATAGTGTTGTTGATGTTGGTATTGTTGTTGCTATTGTTGTTGGTTGCTGAATTGGGATTTCAGGCTAGGCATATGAACAGGGGAGAGGCTGCCCGATTTTCGGCGGAATATAGAGTAGTTTTACTTGAAAGTTTAGTATAAGTATACTATGATGAGTCTAACGATAGTGTGAATCCTGTTAAATGTAGACTCGCGAATTCGGACGAATAAGTGTGGATAACTGGAGGTTGAACAGGTATGTTAAGGCTCGGCCCTTTTTTTCAAAGGCATGATTCCTATGGTATGATTTCATAAATATATCTGTAACCTTCTTGTTTTGAAAAGCTAAAAGTCCATGGTTCTTAAAGCTTCTCATGATGTCAAGGATAAGAATGATTTGATGATGGTGACAACGATAATGATGATTTTGTGTTTTAAGAACTCAAGTTTATGATTTCAAAGCGAATATAAGAATGTGGAGCTGCTTCTAGATTTCTCAATTTTATTCATTGATGATTACTCTACTTCTAAAGGCTCCAAGGTGTGTGTAAAGCTATCCCTTCTTTCTTTTTAGCATGAATTACATAAAATGAGTGAACGATGAGCATACATGACTCCAATGAACTCTAGTTCTCTTTGGTACTTGACATGACAGTTGTCTTTAATTATCAAGTGTTGGTTCATTCTAATTATTCTATCGTGTCTCAAATAATGATTCAGTTTGTACATGATTGCTCTTAATATTCTATTCGTGCACATTGTTATGGCCTCACTTCACCGAGTCCCTTACTAGAGGGCCGGGTAAGTATTCGTGCATATTGTTAATGTATCACTTCACAGAGTCCCAGGCCGGGTATGTATTCGTGCACAGTTTCATTGCATTGTTCACCGAGTCCCTCACTAGAGGGCCGGGTATGTATATTATATATATTTTACCGAGTATAATGGGCCAGGTACTCTATATATTTTACCGAGTCCCATAATGGGCCAGGTACACTATATATTTTATCGAGTCCCATAATGGGCCGGGTACGTTATATATTTTATTTTACCGAGTCCCATAATAGGCCGGGTATGCTATATATTTCACCGAGTGCCATAATGGGCCGGGTACGGTATATATATGTATATGACTTTATTCGCTGAGTCCCATAACGGGCCGGGTACGGTATATTATATATATGCATGACTCTCATCTGATAAGGCACAGATGCTTGGTTTCTTTGATTATCATACTCGTCTCCTGTCATCTTTTTACTCAGTCATGATCTTCTTTATTGTACTTCATGCTTTACATACTCAGTACATTTTTTGTACTGACCCCCTTTCTTCGAGGGCTGCGTTTCATGCCCGCAAGTATAGACACTCAGTTTGGTGATCCTCCAGCCTAGGACTTCTACTCAGCTACTTAGAGAGCTCCATTGTTCCGGAGCTTGAGTCATTTTGGTACAGATCATTTTAACATAGACTTATGGATATTCAGGGGTACGGCGGGGCTCTTACCCGTCATATGTCACTATTATACTCTTAGAGGTCTGTAGACATATGTGGGTTGTGCATATGGTTTGGTCAGCTATACAGATATAGATCATTTTGGATATTCCAGCATACAGTGGTAGCCTTGTCAACTTGCATATTTTGCTATGTATGGTTAACTGTGATGTCACGACCCAAACCGATGGGCCATGACCAGTGCCCGAGTCGGACACTCGTATACGAACCTGTTAGATATAATCAGACCGATACTAAGGACAATGTCGAAATCTGTAAAAACATGCTGTAGACTCATAATGCCATATATCAGAATGAACTTGTCTCCTGAGGAGTCACAGTTAACCAAACATAACAAAATACGCAAGCCGACAAGGCTGCCACTATACACGGGAATATCCAAAACGAACTACATCTGTATAGCTGACCAAACCATATACTCAACCCACACATGTCTACAGACCTCTAAGAGTATAACAAAGCCTATGTCAAAGGATCTGAAGTAAAATGACTCAAGCTCCGGAACAATAAAGCTCTCCAAGCAGCTGAGCAGAAGTCCTAGACCGGAGGATCACCAAACTGAGTGTTTGTACCTGCGGGCATGAAACGCAGCCCCCGAAGAAAGGGGGCCTGTACGAAAAATGTACTAAGTATGTAAAGCATAAAGTACAGTAATGAAGATCATAACTGAGTAAAAGATGACAAGAGCCAAGTATGATAATCAAGGATACTAATGCATCTGTACCTTATGGGATGAGTCAAGCATATATATAATATACCGTACCCGGCCCATCATGGGACTCGGTGAATGAAGTCATATACATATATACCGTACCCGGCCCTCTAGTGAGGGACTCGATGAAATAATCATATATATATATATATATCGTACCTGGCCCTCTAGTGAGGGACTCGGTCAAATAATCATATATATACCGTACCCGTCCCTCTAGTGAGGGACTCGATGAAATAGTCATATATATATCGTACCCGGCCCTCTAGTGAGGGACTCGGTGAAATAGTCATATATATACCGTACCCGGCCCTCTAGTGAGGGACTCGGTGAAATAATCATATATATACCGTACCCGACCCTCTAGTGAGGGACTCGGTGAACAATGCAATGAAACTGTGCACGAATACATACCTGGCCCGGGACTCGATGAAATGATGTAATAACGTTATACACGAATAGAATATCAGGAGCAACCATATACAAACTAAATCATCATCTGAGACTCAATAGAATAATTAGAATGAACCAACACTTGAGAATCAAAGACAACTATCATGTCAAGTACCACTGAGAACTAGAATTCATTGGAGTCATGTATGTATGTCGTTCGCTCACTTTATGTAATTCATGCCAAAAAGAGGGAAGGGATAACTTTACATACACCTTGGAGCCTTTAGAGGTAGAGTCATCATCAATGAATAAAATTGGGAAAATCTAGAAGTAGCTCTACATTTTCATATTCGCTTTGAAATCATAAACACAAAATCATCATTATCGTTGTCACCATCATAAAATCATTCTTATCCTAGACATCATGAGAAGCTTTAAGAACCATGGACTTTTAGCTTTTGAAGACAAGAAGGTTACGGAAACATTTATGAAATCATACCATAGGAATCATGCCTTTGAAAGAAAGGGACGAGCCTTAACATACCTGTTCAGCCACCAACTACCTACGCTTATCCGTCCGAACCCACAAGTCTACATATAAGACCATTCATACTATGATTAGGCCCATTGTTATATACTTATCCTAAGCCTTCAAATAAATCTTCCTAAAAATCTGCTAAAATTTCGGCAGCATCTCCTCTGTTTATATGCCTAGCCCAGAATCCCAACTCAGCAACCAACAACAACAGCAACAATACCAACATTAACCATAATATTTTCAATACCAAAATACTTCATAAACATCCCATCTGGTGTTTGTCCCATATTTCCACCACAGAATTATTTTATAACTATTTAACAGCTTCATCTCCGTAAATAAACCAAAATTAACGTTAATAACAAGAGACTCACATGTTTCTCTCGATAATATTGCTATATCTTCACTTCTCCACCTTGATATTAAGCCACAACGTGCCGTTATACGATTTTGTAATCACAACTATACGTTGTCTGGACTGGAATTCGGAAATTATACTTGATCCGGGCTAAAATTTGATGGTTGGAGGTTGGAAGAACTCTCCAGAGTTTTGGGGAACATTTAGGGGTGTTTGGTCTGAAAATAAGGGGATAAGCCCCCTTATATAGCATTTTAGATTCTGCCTGCACCGACTCAAAAAGTGTTCAGCGCGATCGCGCTGCTTCCTGGCGCGTTCGCGCAGGCTTATTCCACTGCCTACGCGTTTGTTCAGTAAAACGGCCATAACTTTTGCTCCCGATATTGTGTGAGAGCCCACGACCTACGGTTGGAAAGATAATTCAATTATCTACAACTTTAATTTTTGGTGCGACTCCAAATTCCAAACTTATCATGGCGTTTTGGCATCTCCAAGTCAGATCATCCTAAAACGTAACCTTAAATCATCCTTTTGGAGGGCTTATGCCCACATTTGGCTTAAGGTTCCTTCTTAAGACTTGCTCAACTCCCCATGTACTACTCTTATAAGTTTTCATATGTCCTTTATAAAAACCCGACATGTGGGCCCCACCTTAGCTTACGATTACGAGGGCTTTTCATCAAGTAACGTATGAACTAATTTACACCATACGGTCTCCAAATGTCATATATATATATATATATATATATATATATATATATATATATATATATATATATTCTTATGCCCAGATCATATAATCTTCATCCTCGGCCCGGGCCTGAAATTTGCTCAGCGCGTTCGCGCCCCGTGGTGGCGCGTTCGGGCTGAGTTGGCCCTTGGCCTCCTGCGCGTTCGCGCCACTCCCTGGTGTGTTCACGCAGACTATTTTCCTAGCCTGCCATCCTAACTTGTAACATCCATAATTCTCTATTCTGATGTCCTATCGATGAGCGGTTTATTGCGTTGAAAATTAGACTTGACGAATTTCATTTTAGGCTTTTGCTTCACTTGAAAACACTTCATATGCTAAGAGATATTCGTTCCTCAAGTTGGACCAAAATTTTCACACAAAACATTACCCATCCTTTTTCCAAAGTCGTACTACTCCATTTCTTTCACTCAATTCCTTATAGAACCTTCCGCTATGCCTTATATACATTCTTCGCTCATTAAATATACTTAATAATGCTTTCTCCTTATATTCCGAAGAGGTTTTACTTAACCATAACTCAACGTACTTATGTTTGAAATTGATAAGTGCTTCTTCGAAGGTACGGGGTGTAACATCCTTCTCCCCTTAAAAACATTCGTCCTCGAATGTTGTAGCACGCCGATCCTTAATATTTTTATTGAAAATTGTTTGATTACCACCTCTATTATTCCTTGTAGCAGGATTATATATTGCGATAAACCACTAATCATAATTCGAACTGGTCTGTAGCTCACAGTATCTTCGAGTTCTTGTCAAAACTCTCCCTTTAATTCCTTTACCTCAAATCTTGCAATATAACTTATAATTATTAAGTTAGGGCAATTCTCACTTTACCACTGTTTTTTTTCCAACATCGGTACGGTATACTTACCCTTGACTTCCTTATTCCAGTGATCACTGAGTTAGCTGTCATTCCTTGTTGGGTTTCCGGTATCCATTCCCATCTGCGGGGCATAACCTTACGCTGGTGGTTCATATAATTCAATAATACATACCCTTATGCTCAGTATAGTTAGTGACCCGTGATATACTTTCTAATTTCTGGTGATGCTGCTGCCTTTCCTTCTACACCCACATCGTTCTTCCTCTTTTTAGGATCGCCACATCGCTTATCGTTACTATCCTTTTGTTAAGATTCTCATATTTCTCTTTTAATATCAAGATTTTCTTCCGTTGTTATCCAAAGTGTCCTTTGTACTCATCATCCATTTCGTCATTCTCTTTGTGGTTAGCTTGCAGAGCTTTCTTACTCCCTTTATTACTCTTTAGAATAAGTCGCTGCCTACTTAGATGCGGCACAAATTTCCCTGGTCTAGAAATATCATATCTCACGCCCGCATGAAGTATTCTCTTGATCCATTTTAATTTCTTTTCATACCTGCTTGTGGGTTGCTTATCTTTAATTCATTTCTGCTCCCTCTTAATACATCCTTGATATGCCATTACGTCCTGAATCTTGGCCTCTTTAAGCTAGCATCTTTCTTTCTTTGGAATTTTAACAGTGCTATACCTCATTTCAAAATTAGATCTGCTCTTCCCCCCTTTTTAAGGGTGTTCTTGCACACTAATAACTACCGAATAACGGTAGTCATTGGCCAACCCTAACGATCTTCGAACTTGTTTGGTCTCTCCTAATACCGGAATTCTCTCATCGTATAGCTTGACCTATTTTTTTTCTTTCTTTCTGCTGGTCGAGGGTTTTTCATCTAGACGAAGCGCTTATGCATTACAGATCCATTCTCGCTGCCTTCTTTAAGGCCTTTCTACTTCCACCCTTTTATGACTGAACATTTCTCGAATAAACGAGTTAATGGGAACATTGGAATCCATCAAAACATTTTACAGAATGTTTGGTCATAGTTTGTTCTTTTTTTATCCCTCGTTTTCCTCCACAACCATTATCACTGAAATTCTTTTTTTTTACTCTGGTTTTCTGGTTTCACTTTACATCTACAATAGATCATTGAGAGTTAATATGCTACACTCTTCCATTTCCACTATCAATCTTTTTATTCACTTAGCTCACTCATCCGAAATCTTCCTTGACTACTTATTTGCGTCCCACCTATACATTATAGTTCTTCCAGTGTTCTGCCACCTCTTGTTCATATCATAAAATCCCTGCATTAGACTCTCTTCTTTCGACCCTGAAGTCCATAAAATATTCCTTTAAACGCGCAAATCCGTTCTATTCTTAAACCATCTTTTAGGAAGGCTCCTTCGTGTCCGAGGCAACCGTGTCGATATGACTACACATTTATCGCTTTATATACCTCTCAAGAGCTGGAAATCTCTTAGCATCGCTGCAAGCCTGATCATTCTTTCTCGTACTTTCCATCCCTATTGGTGATTACTATCCTTTAGTCCCACTTATCGAAGTCTGTTCTCTGACCCCACACATTCCTCTTTTGTTTCCATACTACCACACTTTATCCCTTTCGCATGCCTACCTTCGAACCTCATTCAAATAGTCTCTTGCCTTGCCCATCGTCCCTCTTGGAAACTTCACTCTCCCTCGTTCCTTACACTTAAGACATTCTAACCCTTTTACTTTCTATATACTTTCTTCCTTTCCCTGGCATTATGGCATTAGGACTTTCCAATTCTAACCTGTAGTGAAAATAGCATCAACTTATCTTGTAGCATTTGTTACTTGGACTTAATACCCTGTTCGATTAATGCCTTCAGTATATAGCAGCGTCGGTTGCTGGGACACACATACCAATTTGGCGCAGTCACATATGGGATATAGTACTCATACATATATGTGGTTACTAACCCCTCACTTACAAAGTATCTCCAAATACTATTCGAACTCATCCTAATTATAGAGCTGTGATGCACATTCTTTCTCGCCGCCGGTCTAGCTCGCCTTGTCCTTCGCGACCTCTTAAGGTTTCCAACCACTCCGCATACTCCAATTTCCCTTAGGCTACTCTATCTTCTCATCTGTCCCTTATCTCTGAATTTGTAAAACTTTTAGTACACTTCCCAGGGGGGTCACCCATCCTAGTATTACTCTCACCCAGCACGCTTAACCTTGAAGTGCTAATGGGATCCGGTGCGCTAGTGCTGGTATGATCGCATTCACCCTACTGCATGACCCTTATCACATAACCTAGAACAAGCTAAAACTCTAACGGATTTCGATAAATTCTGGTAATGCATCTCCCTTTAGATTAAAAGGATTTCTTACTCTTCCGATAAAGCAAATGCTATTTTAGCCTTTGGAACTCCCGATAACAAGCCATCAATCAACATATACAACTGCTTTCAATTCCTAAATGTTAAGATTCCTTGTAGCGGTAAAACTTCTTAGCCGCAGTTATCTATAAGTACTTTGGTTATCGGTCCCTTCAAAACTTTCATTTCTCAACTATCAATGGTACCCTGCAATAGTTGTACGCACATAAGAAGTTCCGATAAAAGACTCATATACCTGTAGCCGGCCTATCCTCCTCTCGGTTTGGAGGGCTGTAGAGTGAAATATTCTCCACACCGTGCTTGCATCATTCTGCTAGCCATCCCCTCATGGCAATTGTTTGTATTGTTCTATGTCATATACTCTCGCAATTGATATAACTAGCGACTTGAAATTTTACAAGGGTTCATTGTCACCAGCTCGTTTCGACCAGTGCAATATCCTTGAATCCTTTTCTTGCAATCTTATCTCCGTCTACTTTCATGTCTTCTCCTTGCATTTTCTTAGCTCATCTTGCTTCATAACTCCCTATTACTTTTCGATTGCCCCATTGTCGGGTGTCATAATTCCTCCAATACCTTAGTCAGTCCTTGTGCTCGTACTCAAGCTTACTTGTTTCCCCCCTTAAAGGTTTTACCTTATAGTGTATTATTTCATTGCCATTCTCGATCGAAATTTATGGGGATACTCGATGTAGTGATGTGCCCAACTATCTGTCCAGCCAGAATAGTACCTTTGATTCCAATAACTGATGCCCGATGTCCACTTGTAGCATCGTCTTTATTTTATCATCCCATATCAAGGTGTCCTATACTTTCCCTTTAATCAATCTGTAGCAATCACATACGTATAATCTTTGTTATCTCTTAAATCCTTGGTCCTCGTCCTTAAATTTTAGGAAAATCACTACAAGAAAAAGGTTTATCAGAGACCAACATTTAACGACAGGGTAAAAATTTGGTCTCTAAATGTATATTTATAGGGAAAAGTTTTTCTTCTGGTCCTAATTCCTATCTAAATTAACGAAGGGCCCAAATCTGATCGCTGAAAAGATAAATACCCGTCCTAATAAGCGATATGAAATATTCTACTCATCTTAATTAATACCCCCCAGCTCCCTTCTCTCTTTCTCTCTTTCCTTTTGTATTTTCCCCCAAAAGAAACCCTCTCCTCTGTATGTCAAATTTCTCTCTAAAGCATGTAAAATTCCTAACAATCGACTCTTCCAAATTTCTCTCTGAAAGCTGAAACCTCACGATGACATCTATTTGAAGTGGGTGAAGACTCATAAACCGATGATGGCAAGTGTTGTCAATCTAAACAGGCCTGTCTCTTTTCTTCTTCTTTTTTCTTTTAGCGATAAGAAATTTCTTATTTTGGTGAATATTAATTGTATAAAATGATAATATTTTGTACCAATTCTACTGAATATTGATCGTTGTGGTGTAAGAGCATAAAGTGGGAGTATTGGGCTTGATATGCGGATGGTGACTAGGGTTAGGTTTAAAGTTGGGGCTTGGAGTGTAAGGAGTTTGAGGGATTCAGGCCCCCTGTATCAGGTGCTCTCCTTTCTTCTTATCCAATTCATAAGTTCCCTTTTAAGATGTATTCATATGTTCTTTTTCTATTTAGTTTATAAGTGATGATGCCTTTTATTAGATAAAGAGATCTAATGTGATTTGAGTTTATGGTGTTTGGAGAATTTGAGTTAGTGGGTGTTTTGTGATCTGAAATAAACGATCCGCGTCAATGAATTCTTGCGCGTTTCTTATTCTAGGTATCCGTCATTTCTGGTGAATTTAATTATCTTGGAGGGTCTACCCATTACAATTTGTAATGGAAATTGAATCTTTGTGCAAGTCACATAATTTGGATTGTAATTTCTTGTTCTTACTTGCTCCTTTGATGGAAAGCTTCAATTTTAAGGGCGTTTTAAGGTTCTTATGCAAATTCAATTCAATTTTGTTGGAGGTCGAGTGACATTCTTTTTAGTTGTTTTTTTCATGAGAGGAAAGCAATGTAGGTAACTGATAAAGAAATGGTGGCTAGGGTTAGGTTAAGTGCTTTCGTTGCATTCAAAGTTGTTTTTCTCTTCTGATATATCCTTTTGAATGCAAGTGCGAGCTTTTTTGTTCTTCGGATTGTGAGCGAGCATCCTCAAAACTGATAAAAAAAAAATACTAAAGTTGATTAAAATAGTTATTATAGTCAAATAAGTTTGAGTTTTTAATAATCCATAGTTACATAGAACAACAAAAAAAAAGAAGAGAAAAAGGATCCTTTACCCAAATTTGACCTATTGTATTAGGAAAGGAAAGTACATTCTTTGAAATTATAGATGAGTAATCTTGAGGCTTTACTTGACTCACTACATTGCCAGATTTGTTGCAGTTTAGATAGATGGGATTAAAATTCATTTGGTGTCAAAAGATGGCTAGGCGGTTTGGATTGGCTCTAATCAAAATATTATCTGCCTGAATGCACTGAACCTTATTAATTAGTGTCAAAATCGATCTCTTGTGATTAGAATGACTTAGATGAAACATCTTCTATATAAGGCCTTTTTAATGTGCATGTTGTTACAGAGAACGTTGCGTACATATGATGAGATCAAATCCGTTGGCTTTTGTTTTACCTCCAGATGCTCTTGTTGGGTTAAACCTTGTAAGAAAACTATTGAACATATATTTTGTGGCTATGATAATACTGCTTAAGTAGAGCAGTTTTTTTTTTCACAGCAAGTGGATTTTAAGCATGTACAATGGGGTATTAAGATGGTTCTTCTTGACCGGTGGTTTCAAGAACACAAAAACTCTTTTCACAAGTTGATTATACTTGTAATTATGTAGTGGCACTTGTGTATGATGAGACGTGGCAGTAGATATAATCAAATACTTTGGCTTTTGTTTTGTCTCCATATGCTCTTGTTTGTAACTTTCTTTTTTGAAGCGTCTATGGATATATGTATATAGCATGCTACATATAGATGTAAAATCAAAATTTAATTGAGTTTCTTTACAGAAGGATCGAGGATTTAGTTCAGATCAAAGTGAAATCATGATTTCTCTAGCAACGGAAACTCTCAAAGTGAAGGATCTTGAATAGGTATTATTAATGTGTAAGTTCTTATACCATTCCTTCTATTCTGATGCTTCAAATATACAACATAAAAACGCAAAAATCGTATAATACAAAGACAATGAAAATAGTGCATGTACCGTTTTTCTTTCTACCAGTTCACTAAATCGAAGCACTTTGTCGAATGTGTTAAAATTACAGTGAGCATTCTTTATACTGTTTCACTACTCCTTACCTAGATATACATTTTTTCTCATAAAATAGAGCATAAGAATGCACTATTGTGGAAGTTATTTATTAAAATTGTTTAGTCAATAGCTATTAAAATGCATGTAGCTACTAATTAATGCCTAGACTCCATCTGCTTAGGAAAGGAAGAAATAAAAAGAGAGTTATGCACTTATGCCCAAATCTGTACACACTTATGTTCTACAATTTTTTTTTTTGATTTCCTATCTTAATGGTGTTTTGCCTTTGAGTTTGCAAAATAAGCTACTTCACGTATTTTGAGCACTCTCTACGATGTCTGTTGTCTAGAGATTTCAAAGAGAGAAGTGTTGCGACGAAAGTGCTGAAGAAAAGAGGTTTCCCAACAAGGTCTGTCTTCTTTTATTTCTTCTGTGACTTTTATTCTTCCTCTGCCCTTAGGGATACCCATATGCTGCCTCTGTGCCTCTGATATAACATGAGCGCCAATGTGTGTGGCAAAACTGTCACTTTTAAAAAATTCAGACCTTGTTCGCACTGTTGAGGAGTAAAATCTCAGTCTCATATAACTTTAAGTTTCTCTGATGTTCAATTAAGTTGATTTAGTTGTTATAGTTAAGAAATTCATATTTGATCAACTACCTTGAATGTCCTGCCATCATTTTAAGTCTGAAAGAGTACGATAAGAAGGTTAAAGGTTGAACAAGCTAAGAAAATAACGAAGAATCAAGAAAGAATCTACATCAAATTTTGAAAGTTAAAGAGCAAGTTGTTAATGGTTCCTTGGTTGTCACTCTAGACTTAATCTGGAAAAAAAAAGAGAAGTTGTTATTTGATTGTGTATTTCCAATATGGACCTTTTGTAATCACAAGGCATGTGTTTCTAATGAAAACAAATCAGTTGTCATTGGTCTTACTTTTATATTTATTGGCAGGCTTGATTTGTACTTGAACATATTTTTCTTCTTCTATTTTTCTGTGTCCTTTACTTCCTAATATATCTAATGAAAGGAATTAGAACATGAAATTGTTGTCATCAGTGTGTTGCAGAAATTTTTGGCATCATTTGAGATGACTAGGATTATCTGAAACTGATGAAAGCCTTTGTTAAAGAAAATTTTTGGCATCATTATTCTTAGAATACCGGATGATGTATTTTACAATCAATTGTTCATATTCAATCTCAGACCCTTTGGGGAGTTCATGTATTTCTTGGAATCACGCGAGCATATTTTATTTTATTTCGCAAGAAATCATTTTTTTGTTTCTTTTTCCTTTGAATGGTTAGTATTCATGCTATAAAACGGTCTCTTATTTACCTCTTTTTCATTACCAACTAGGTTATGAATGGTTTGGGATTTCAAGGAAAGGATCTCAAGACACTTTCAACAGCATACCATTTACTATGACAAGGAAAAAATATTTTAACAAATTAAATAAATCATTCTTCTTTTGGTGATTTAATTGTGGGAAATTAGTTGTTAAGTAAACTAAATGATATATTTATATAGTACCCATGTTAGTGGGTAATTTTCAGTTATGATAATCAATGGCTTGTTAGTCATTGGAAATATGTTGTTGAACGTCCCATGCTTTTGGAGATTCTCCCTTGCTCACCTTTTAACGGAGTACCTGTATGTTCTTATTTAAGATGTTGTCCAATTGCTAATGGAACTGCATTTTCTAAAAATAGTGTTTTTCTAATTCTACTAGGTTGATAATAATGACTGATCTGTTTTTGACATCTATTTTTCCTTTTTCCGGTTAGCATAACTTCTTGCTCTATGAATTCTCCTTATAGCTTGAACATAATTTGTATTACATCTAAATAGTTATATAATTTTCTGTTGTTTCTCTCACCATTTAGCAGCAGCTAGTCATAATTTAGATAATAGTCCAAGAAAGGTCATTTCTTTGGAAACGACAAGTCCATTGAATCTAAACTCATATGAGGTCAACACTTTCTCTTTGCATTATATATACTTTCAGAATTTAATTATTTGATAACTATATTACTGGGATATGGTGATGCTAAGTAGCATAACTTGATCATGTTCTCATTATAGAGGACATCAAAAACTCGAAACTTAATTTCCTCAAGGTTGAATACATATACAACCCCTTAAACTTGTCACAAAATTCCATTTTGGCACTTCAACTGAGGATATGATCTATTGAATACCTAATGTAAGTTAAAAGTGTACCAGACGTTCATTTTTCAGGGAAAATATATTAGTGGTTTCATGGCAGGTTAATTGATACTACATATGCATTTATCATTCAGATTTGGTTTGTACATGGTAGCAGGACGTACATGGTAGCACAACCAATATTTTACATCTACCTATTTGGAGGTTTTTAAACATAAATGCATTATGCCTTACTATGTTTCAACTACTCGGTGTTCACTTGCTTGTTCTTGCTACTTCCGAAAAGCTCTTTCCTAACCAAAATCTGATTTTTTTTGGGTTCATCTCCTAATACCGAAAGTCTTGCTAACCTTTGAATCTAGGTGAACATTTCGGACAAAAATTGTGGTGCAGATATAATAGCCCTCTATCAACTGCTTGAATTACGTTGAGGTGTTTCGGGCAATTTAGTTGTTCAATGCACTGGCATAGTACCAACATAATTTTGTCAAGGTAGATGGCTATTAGGAACTGAAACTCTAGAATGCGCTCTCTTATTATTTATGAACTAACATTTTTTGTGATTTGGTTGTGAACAGATTTCATTTTTCTAAACAAACTACATTTTATACATTTTGCAGGATTTGGAAGCTTCAGTTTACAAGTAAAGATGAAATTTTGAAGATTTAGAACAAGCTGACAATTTTTTTTGTTCGACAAAACATTATAGTATTTACTAAGGATGTTAGCCTTTGTGGGATAATGAGTTATGTGAATAGTATTGTGAACTCTGTTTATATGCTTTTGAGTAACTATATTAGAAGTTGTATAATATCTTAGAAAATCTTGAATTATTTAGCTGCCACATTTTTGGCCATAATCATTTTTAATTCTACTTCTTATGTGGAAATTGTAAACAGATTATTAGAGACCAGTAATTGCTTTGTTCTTTGAGGATCATGTTTTTGGTCGCAAAAGCCTTTTAAGGACCAGTTAAACTTGTCCCTGAGTGATTTACAAACCAATTAATGATTTGTGTTTAGGACCAGAAATATGGTCCTTAAAAGTATACTCGGGACCAGAATATTTCTGGTCATAATAGATCTTTAAGGACCAGCAATTAAATCCCGTCGCTATAGGCCTTTAGCGGCAGAGCCTATAGCGACGGCTGACGACCAGATTTTTCCCGTCGCAATTGATCTTTAGGGACCAGAATAAGACTTTTGGGGACTAGTTTTCTCGTCCCTAATAGCCATTTTTCTTGTAGTGAATTTTGACAGAGTTTCCCCTATACTTCTTACTACCCAAATCCTGCACGCAGCCCAGAAAATACATGCAATGCTTCACAGGGCCAAATATATACATGTGTAACACACCTTAGCCTCGCAGGGCTCTCAATATCGAATAGAAATGCAAAGATAACAAAAATTACCTCATGCGTCACAACTCAGAATACACTTGAACGTTCATCAATCATCCTTGTATGTTTCCCTAGTCACTTTCTCT
This sequence comes from Lycium ferocissimum, assembly GCF_029784015.1. Lineage (NCBI taxonomy): Eukaryota > Viridiplantae > Streptophyta > Magnoliopsida > Solanales > Solanaceae > Lycium > Lycium ferocissimum. The sequence continues at coordinate 31,624 of NW_026726132.1, forward strand.
TCCATTCATAGGCTATACATTTCATTAATACTTGCAACATTCTTACCATATCTGACTTATAATCCTTTTTACCATTACTTGCCTCTGTACTGATTCCTTCCACTTCTGTCGTTTCTGTAGTCCCCATATCACCATCCTCTTCCTTTGTCAACACCATTCTTCCGCTGAAATTAAGGGTTAGTACAAGGAATTTCATTTCCTATGACATGGCTCTCATCGGACGATCTAAGATAGAAAGAAAGATAACATCCTAAATGTCCTGTAGCTTCCTGTTTATAGATGTGGTGCACAACACACCGATAAACAATACTCTACTAGGATGACACACTCCGAGGATGAACGCTCGATATACTTTTGTCACGACCCAAACCGATGGGCCATGACCAGTGCCCGAGTTGGACACTCATATACGAACCTGTTAGATATAATTAGACTGATACTAAAGACAATGTGGAAATCTGTAAAAACATGTTGTAGACTCATAATGCCATATATCAGAATGAACCTGTCTCCTGAGGAGTCACAGTTAACCAAATATAACAAAATACGCAAGCCGACAAGGCTGCCAGTATACACGGGAATATCCAAAACGAACTACATCTGTATAGCTGACCAAACCATATACTCAACCCACACAAGTCTACAGACCTTTAAGAGTATAACAAAGCCTATGTCAAAGGATCTGTACCAAAATGACTCAAGCTCCGGAACAATTGAGCTCTCCATATAGAAGTCCTAGACCGGAGGATCACCAAACTGAGTGTCTGTACCTGCGGGCATGAAACGCAGCCCCCGAAGAAAGGGGGTCAGTATGGAAAATGTACTGAGTATGTAAAGCATAAAGTACAGTAATGAAGATCATGACTGAGTAAAAGATGACAAGAGCCAAGTATGATAATCAAGGATACCAATGCATCTGTACCTTATGGGATGAGTCATGCATATATATAATATACCGTACCCAGCCCATCATGGGACTCGGTGAATGAAGTCATATACATATATACCGTACCCGGCCCTCTAGTGAGGGACTCGGTGAAATAATCATATATATATACCGTACCCGGCCCGCTAGTGAGGGACTCGGTGAAATAATCATATATATACCGTACCCGGCCCTCTAGTAAAGGACTCGGTGAAATAGTCATATATATATCATACCCGGCCCTCTAGTGATGGACTCGGTGAAATAGTCATATATATACCGTACCCGGCCCTCTAGTGAGGGACTCGGTGAAATAATCATATATATACCGTACCCGGCCTTCTAGTGAGGGACTCGGTGAACAATGCAATGAAACTGTGCACGAATACGTACCCGACCCGGGACTTGGTGAAATGATGTAATAACGTTATGCACGAATAGAATATCAGGAGCAACCATATACAAACTAAATCATCGTCTAAGACTCAATAGAATAATTAGAATGAACCAAAACTTGAGAATCAAAGACTGCTATCATGTCAAGTACCACTGGGAACTAGAATTCATTGGAGTCATGTATGTACGTCGTTCGCTCACTTTATGTAATTCATGCCAAAAAGAGGGAAGGGATAACTTACATACACCTTGGAGCCATTAGAGGTAGAGTCATCATCAATGAATAAAATTGAGAAAATCTAGAAGTAGCTCCACATTTTCATATTCGCTTTGAAATCATAAACACAAAATCATCATTATCGTTGTCACCATCATAAAATCATTCTTATCCTAGACATCATGAGAAGCTTTAAGAACCATCGACTTTTAGCTTTTGAAGACAAGAAGGTTAAGGAAACATTTATGAAATCATACCATAGGAATCATGCCTTTGAAAGAAAGGGACAAACCTTAACATACCTGTTCAGCCACACTACCTATGCTTATCCGTCCGAGCCCGCAAGTCTACATATAAGACCATTCATACTATGATTAGGCCCATTGTTATATACTTATCCTAAGCCTTTAAATAAATCTTCCTAAAAATCTGCTAAAATTTCGGCAGCATCTCCTCTGTTTATATGCCAAGCCCAGAATCACAACTCAGCAACCAACAACAACAGCAACAATACCACCATAAACCATAATATTTTCAATACCAAAATACGTCATAAACATTCCATATGGTGTTTTTCCCATATTTCCACCACAGAATTATTTTATAACTATTTAACAGCTCCATCTCCGTAAATAAACCAAAATCAACGTTAATAACAAGAGACTCACACCTTTCTCTCGATAATATCACTATATCTTCACTTCTCCACCTTGATATTAAGCCACAACGTGCCGTTATACCATTTTTTAATCACAACTATACGTTGTCTGGACTGGAATTCAGAAATTATACTTGATCCGGGTTAAAATTTGATAGTTGGAGGTTGGGAGAACTCTCCAGAGGTTTTGGGAACATTTAGGGGTGTTTGGTCTGAAAATAAGGGGATAAACCCCCTTATGTAGCATTTTAGATTCTGCCAGCACCGACTCAAAAAGTGTTCAGCGCGATCACGCTGCTTCCTGGCGCGTTCGCGCTGCTTATTCCACTGCCTGCGCGTTTGTTCAGTAAAAGGTCCATAACATTTTCTCCAGATATTGTGTTAGGGCCCACGACCTACGGTTGGAAAGATAATTTAATTATCTACAACTTTCATCTTTGGTGCAACTCCAAATTCCAAACATATCATGGCGTTTTGGCCTCTCCAAGTCAGATCATCCGAAAACATAACCTTAAATCATCCTTTTTGAGGGCTTATTCCCACATTTGGCTTAAGGGTCCTTCTTAAGACTTGCTCAACTCCCCATGTACTGCTCTTATAAGTTTTCATATGTCCTTTATAAAACCCCGCCATGTGGGCCTCACCTTAGCTTACGGTTACGAGGGCTTTTCATTAAGTAACGTATGAACTAATTTACACCATACGGTCTCCAAATGTCATATATATATATATATATATATATATATATATTCTTATGCTCAGATCATATAATCTTCGTCCCTGGCCCGAGCCTGAAATTTGCTCAGCGTGTTCGCGCCCCGTGGTGGCGCGTTCGCGCCCCGTGGTGGCCCGTTCGCGCCCCGTGGTGGCGCGTTCATACTGTGTTGGCCCTTGGCATCCTCCGCGTTCGTGCCATTCCCTGGCGCGTTCACGCAGGCTATTTTCGCAGCCTGCCATCCCAACTTGTAACATCCATAATTCTCTACTTCGATGTCCTATCGATGAGCAGTTTATTGCGTTGAAAACTAGACTCGACGAACTTCATTTTAGACTTTTGCTTCACTTCAAAACACTTCATATGCTAAGAGATATTCGTCCCTCAAGTTGGACCAAAATTTTCACACAAAACATTACCCATCCTTTCTCCAAAGTCGTACTACTCCATTTCTTTCACTCAATTCCTTATAGAACCTTCCGGTATGCCTTATATACATTCTTCACTCATTAAATATACTTAATAATGCTTGCTCCTTATATTCCGAAGTGGTTTTACTTAACCATAACTCAACATACTTATGTTTCAAATTGATAAGTGCTTCTTTGAAGATACGGGGTGTAACATGTGACTCCTCAAGAGACAGGTTCATTCTGATATACGGCATTATGAGTCTACAGCATGCTTTTACATATTTCCACATTGTCCTTAGTATCAGTCTAACTATATCTAACAGGTTCGTATACGAGTGTCCAAATCGGGCACTAGTCATAGCCCATCGATTTGGGTCGTGATAGAAGTAGTATCAGAGCAGTTCATCCTCAGAGTGTCTACAGATCGTGTCCGGTAGAGTCCTGTTTATGGGTGTGAAGCCGGCCACACTTATAAATAGGAGGCTGCAGGGCATTTAGGAATCATTGACCTTTCTTTCTATCTTAGATCGTGCGATGAGAGCCAAGTCATAGGAAATGAAATTCCTTGTACTAACCCTTAATTTCAGCGGAAGAATGGTGTTGACAAAGGAAGAGGATGATGATATTGGGATTACAGAGGTAAGTCACTTTATTGAAATTACATCATCAAGATGTGCGTCTTCTATGAGAATAAATCGGTCATAATCAAGATAAGCTGATTGTATGGTAAAGCAGGGGGGAATTAGTTACGTGTATAATTTAATGATAAGTTCAGTTATAAGATTGGCACGAAGTGAAGTTGAAGGAAACAGTACAGAGGTAAGTAATGATAAAAAGGATTATAATTCAGGTATGGTAAGAATGTTGCAAGTATTATTGAAATGTATAGCCAATGAATGGAAGAGAAAATGACCAGGGAAATATACAAGGACGTTGATAAAAGTTCAAGTATATTTCGAGTCGTGACGCATGAGGTAAGTTTCACCATCTTTGCATTTCTGTTCAATATTGAGAGCCCGGTAAGGCTAGGGTGTGTTACGCATGTATATATTTGACCCTATGAGGCATTGCATATATTTTCTGGGTTGCGTACAGGATTTGGATAGTAAGAAGTATAGGGGAAACTCTGTCAAAATTTTCCTTTGATTTAAGGACGAGGGCCAATGATTTTAAGAGATAACAAATATTATACGTCTATGATTGTGTCACACCCTAACGATGGTAGGGCATGACGGGCACCTGGCTCTCATCAGAGTCAAGCGAACCCTTAGACATTCGCTCTATCAAAACCTGTCATTTCAAAAACTTTTAAAAACATGAAACTTTTCTAAATAGAAATCATTATCTTTATAACGATTATGAAAAATTTCAATCAAATAAATACTTTAAACCAATTGAAATCATCTAAAATACATACTCTTTTGAAATCCACAAATGACACAACTGACATCACTTTGTCGACATCTCGACAAATATACCATAGGACACTGTCTGCAGAAGTCTCTAAGAAGTGAACTGAACATTATGAGTCAGGACAGGGCCCTGACATACCCATAATCATGCATATCTATACATGACTCAGTATAGATCCAAAATGAGGTGGAACTTGCCAATCCCAGCTGACGTCCAAGCATTCTAGCTATACAGTTAACCTGCCAAACAATCTGGGGCTGCGGGCATAAACGCAGCGTCCCCAGGCAAAAGGACGTCAGTACGGACAATGTAATGAGTATGTAAGGTGGTAACAAATCATAATCATAATTTTGATTTAGGAGAGAAGAAGTCACAATCTAACTCAATACCTACCGCCTTCGCCGGAAGAAACATAAATGTGCACACGAAGTCTCAAAACAATCTTTAAGTAAATAATGCAATCCAACACACATGCCACTTCCGACATGTTAACAGAATGGTCTCTTCGGACAGCCGTTTCCGGCATAATAATGATGGCCCCTTCGGGCACCACTTTGCTTAATAATGATGGCCCTTCGGGCGCCCGCTTTCGGCTTAATATCACCATCATATCAACACAAACTCAATCCACAAATATCAATTTCAATTCATATCATAAGTCACTAATCAATTCATCACAATCCAGTTATTAGCCTTAGTCTTTATAAGAAGTTATCAAATTTGTATCTCACTAGACTTAGGAGGACATACTTCCAGGTTTGGGGATAGAATTGCTATGAAATTCTTACTACTTATATTCCACTCAATTTCATCTTATTGCCCTACCTAAAGAAAAAATGATCATATCAATACAAAGGGATGATACTATGGAATGTAAACATAAATCGTAAAAGAAATGAAGTAGTAAAATATCGCACCCCCTTCGGAGTGGTTTTGAAATCCAACTTTATGTTTCCTTTAGTATAAAACTCATTTCCTCGAAATCATTAGTAAAACCATATAAACAACTTAACTTGGCACCTTATAGGTGTTCCCTTTGGAGCAAAATAAGAGTACAATATCAATAAGCCATCACGAGAAACATATAGACCTTACTCGTCTAAGAATGGAATCATATGGAGTACATATAGAATGCATAGCACAAGAATCATGCCAAAGGAAGAAAAGTTTGCCTTACATACCTTGTCGTTTACGTGATTAGCTTAACTTATGCTTCCAAACACTGGCCAATATACAATCAAGGTAAAGGAAACCGTAGACAACTTGAAAGATATTCATATACTTCTCTAAGCTCGTAATTAACTTCCGTAAATTCGGGCAGCATTTTCCCTGAAATCTTCGTTTCCCTCTAATTCCAATTCAATTTAACAACGCAATCAGCAACTAGCAACAACAAAAACCATCTCATATAAGACTCTTTAAGCTCAAAGCATCAACTCCCAAAGATATACACCAAAACAGCCCAGTAAACGCTTTGTATACGATATCTACATTCACTTTATTCTCCCAAATTCAAGAACACCAACTTATCAACAACATCAACAACAATATCAACAATCATTTTATATCAATATCAACTAATTCTATCCATTTAATCATACCAAAACAGACCCCAACTTATTTGATATCCAAAAATGATAACCGAACTTTCAACGTCATTTTTTTTAACATTGTAACCCGTCAAATCTATCAATGATCACGGTAAGAACATCATTAACATCTTAAAAATACCTTATATGAGCAGCCACCATGAAACCAACATCCCCCAAGTTCAAATTCTAGCTTGAAACGACGGCAACAACTTGTTCTATACTTTACCCTTCACGAGCCTCGGGATTCGGGACCTCGAACTTGCTTGATTCTCCACTTTCTCTCTCTAACTCTCCTCTATCTTTCTCTAAAATATTCTGGATCTTTTGGTATGAAAATGAGGCAGATAAGGGTGAAAATGTTCCTTAAATAGCAAGGGAAGTGGGCCTGACCCGACTTGGAGTCGGGTTGGGCCGAGCCCACTGCCCAGCTTGACCTTTCTGCCTTAAAACGTCCATAACTTTTTATCCCTATGTCTCATGAAGGCCCACGACCTATGGTTGGAAAGCTAATTCAATTATCTACAACTTTCATATTTGGAGTTTTCCCAAATTCCCAAATAATGATGGGGTTATGGCCTCCCGAAGTCAGATCACCCGAAAACGTAACTTAAAAACATATTTTTGGCGGGATTACACTTGGATTTGGCTCAAGGGTCCTTCTTGAGTTGTGTTTAACTTCACATATACCGTTCATATAACATTTCATATGTCCTTTATAAAAACCCAATCATGTGGACCCCAACTCAGCCTACGGTCACGAGGGCTATATATCTTTTAACGTATCATTCCTATCATATTGTACGAATTCCAAATATCATACTCATGCTATCCTCATGCTAATACAGTAGAATTTCATCCTTTATACTTGTAATATTTGCTCCTCCTTGAGCTCACATTAAGCCATCTGCAGCCTTAGTAATGCGAAATTTTCTAGGGTGTAACATCCTTCCCCTCTTAGAAACATTCGTCCTCGAATGTTAAATGAAGACTAATACTCGTATCCAATTCCTATGCTTACTAATATCACTCAACCCTTCACAATTCCTAAAGTCCTTTTCAATACTTATCTTTCCTCTATAAGCTTCAACTTCCCTAAACCTCATTGATGCTTTCAGTTATTTTGATTTCTATAAGGGACACATTACTCCCTTTCCTGAAACACATATAATCATGTTTCTTTCTCTTCCCTGTTTCATTCTTTACTCGTTTAAGCTTACTCTTTTTTTATACTAACTCACCTCTCGAATGACTCCTTACTTATCATTGCTTCCCCTCTTAAGTCTCTTCTCATAATCTTATCGCATTATTCGAATCACATTAATCTTAGTTCATCCACCTTACTTCTAATCCCGAGAGAACTTATCTTAATCCTCGACTCACTTCTATATCCTCGAGTAATTTCAACCTAACTCTCAAACTCATTCTGAACCCATCTTATAACCCTCCTCTGTAATTTGTACTACCCACCTGTATACAGCTAACCAACAAGCCTCAGAGGGCAACAATCAAAATATATCAACTTGCCTCATAGGGCCACAATCAAAATATATCAACTTGCCTCACAGGGCCACAATCATATTACAACACCCTACACATACCTGTACAAATGCTCTTCACAATGGAATTCTCAATTTGATAAGAAGCATACCTTTCTTACTGCAATCCTTAACCTGCAGTACTTACCTCAAATAGCAATAATTAATCATCAGAGAACTTACCTTTCTTACAAACAATTCCAATTTCGTAATCATGGCTGCACTTTACAATCACTTAATGAAAATTCAAATCTTAAAGTTAGAGGTAAGGATTTAAGGTCACTTTGTCACACCCTCACAATGGTAGGGCATGACGGGCACCCGACTCTCATCAGAGTCGAGCGAACTTTAGTCATTCGCTCTATCAAACCTGTCATTTCAAAAACTTTTAAAAACATGAAACTTTTCTAAATAGAAATCATTATCTTTATAACGATTATGAAAACTTTCAATAAAATAAATACTTTAAACCAATTGAAATCATCTAAAATACATACTCTTTTGAAATTCACAAATGACTCAATCGGGACATCACTTTGTCGACATCTCGACAAATATACCACGGACAACGTGCCGTAGAAGTCTCTAAGAAGTGAGCGAACATTATGAGTCGGGACGGGACACGACATACCCATTATCATGCATATCGATAAATGACTCGGCCGGCTCCGAATGAGGTGGAACTTGCCAATCCCAGTCGACGTCCAAGCATTCTAGCTATACGCTTAACACCGCCAAACAATCGGGGTCGCGGGCATGAACGCGGCGTCCTCGGGAAAAAGGACGTCGGTACGGACAATGTGCGAGTATGTAAGGTGGTAACAAATCATAATCATAAGTTGATTTAGGAGAGAAGAAATCACAATCTAACTCAATACCTACAGCCTTCGCTGGAAGAAACATAAATGTGCACATGAAGTCTCAAAACAATCTTTAAGTAAATAATGCAATCCAACACACATGCCGCTTCCGACATGTTAACAGAATGGTCCCTTCGGACAGCCGCTTCCGGCATAATAATGATGGCCCCTTCGGGCAACCGCTTCCGGCTTAATAATGATGGCCCCTTCGGGCAGCCGCTTTCGGCTTAATATCACCATCATATCAACACAAACTCAATCCACAAATATCAATTTTAATTCATATCATAAGTCACTAATAAATTCATCACAATCCAATTATTAGCCTTATTCTTTATAAGAAGTTATCAAATTTGTATCTCACTAGACTTAGGAGGACATACTCCCAGGTTTGAGGATAGAATTGTTATGAAATTCTTACTACTTATATTTCACTCAATTTCATCTTATTGCCCTACCCAAAGAAAAAATGATCATATCAATACAAAGGGATGATACTATAGAATGTAAATATAAATCGTAAATGAAATGAAGTAGTAAAATCTCGCACCCCCTTCGGAGTGGTTTTGAAAATCAAACTTTATTTTTCCTTTAGTATAAAACTCATTTCCTCGAAATCATTAGTAAAACCATATACACAACTTAACTTGGCACCATATGGGTGTTCCCTTTGGAACAGAATAGGAGTACAATATCAATGAGCCATCACGAGAAACATATAGACCTTAATCGTCTAAGCATGGAATCATATCGAGTACATATAGAATGCATAGCACAAGAATCATGCCAAAGGAAGAAAGGTTTGCCTTACATACCTTGTCGCTTACGTGATTAGCTTAACTTATGCTTCCAAACACTGGCCAATATACAATCAAGGTAAAGGAAACCGTAGATAACTTGAAAGAGATTCATATACTTCTCTAAGCTCGTAATTAACTTCCGTAAATTCGGGCAGCATTTTCCCTAAAATCTTCGTTTCCCTCTAATTCCAATTCAATTTAACAACGCAATCAGCAACCAACAACAACAACAACCATCTCATATAAGTCTCTTTAAACTCAAAGCATCAACTCCCAAAGATATACACCAAAACAGCCCAGTATATGCTTTGTATACGATATCTACATTCAATTTATTCTCCCAAATTCAAGAACACCAACTTATCAACAACATCAACAACAATATCAACAATCATTTTATATCAATATCCAACTAATTCTATCCATTTAATCATACCAAAACAGACCCCAACTTATTTGATATCCAAAAATGATAACCGAACTTTCAACGTCATTTTTTCTATTGTAACCCGTCAAATCTATCAATGATCACGGTAAGAACATCATTAACATCTTAAAAATACCTTATATGAGCAGCCACCACGAAACCAACATCCCCCAAGTTCAAATTTTATCTTGAAACGACGGCAACAACTTGTTCTATACTTTACCCTTCACGAGCCTCGGGATTCGGGACCTCGAACTTGCTCGATTCTCCACTTTCTCTCTCTAACTCTCCTCTATCTCTCTCTAAAATATTCTGGATCTTTTGGTATGAAAATGAGGCAGATAAGGGTGAAAATTTTCCATAAATAGCAAGGGAAGTGGGCCTGACCCGACTTGGAGTCGGGTTGGGCCGAGCCCACTGCCTAGCTTGACCTTTTTGCCTTAAAACATCCATAACCTTTTATCCGTATGTCACATGTAGGCCCACGACCTATGGTTGGAAAGCTAATTAAATTATATAAAACTTTCATATTTGGAGTTTTCCCAAATTCCCAAATAATGATGGGGTTATGGCCTCCCAAGTCAGATCACCCGAAAACGTAACTTAAAAACATCTTTTTGGAGGGCTTACACTTGGATTTTGCTCAAGGGTCCTTCTTGAGTTGTGTTTAACTTCACATATACCGTTCACATAACTTTTCATATGTCCTTTATAAAAACCCAATCATGTGGACTCCACCTCAGCCTACGATCACGAGGGCTATATATCTTTTAACGTATCATTCCTATCATATTGTACGAATTCCAAATATCATACTCATGCTATCCTCATGCTAATACAGTAGAATTTCATCCTTTATACTTGTAATATTTGCTCCTCCTTGAGCTCACCTTAAGCCATATGCAGCCTTAGTAACGCGAAATTTTCTAGGGTGTAACAGATTGCTACGTATTGATTAAAGGGAAAGTATAGGACACGTTAATATAGGATGATAAAATAAAGATTCCGCCACAAGTGGACATCAAGCATCAGTTATTGGAATCAAAAGTACTATTCCGGCTGGACAGATAGTTGGGTACATCACTACTTCGAGTATCCCCATAAATTTCGATCGAGAATGGCAATGAAATACAACACTATAAGGTAAAACCTTTAAGGGTGGAAACAAGTAAGCTTGAGTACGAGCACAAGGACTGACTAAGGTATTAGAGGAATTATGACACCCGACAATGGGGCAATCGAAAAGTAATAGGGAGTTATGAAAAATGATGAGCTAAGAAAATGCAAGGAGAAGCCACGAACGTAGACGGAGATAAGATCACAAGAAAAGGATTCAAGGATATTGCGCTGGTCAAAACGAGTTGGTGACAATGAACCCTCGTGAAATTTCAAGCTGCTAGTTATATCAATTGCGAGAGTATATGACATAGAACCATACAAACAATCGCCATGATGAGATGGCTAACAGAATGGTGCAAGCATGATGAGGAGGATACTTCCCTCTACAGCCCTCCATACCGAAAGGAGGACAGGCCGGCTACAGGTATATGAGTCTTTTATTGGAACTTCTTATGTGCGTACAACTATTGCAGGATACCATTGATAGTTGAAAAATGAAAGTTTTGAAGGGACCGATAACCAAAGTACTTATAGATAATTGCGGCTAAGAAGTTTTACTGCTACAAGGAATCTTAATATTTAGGAATGGAAAGCAGTTGTATATGTTAATTGATGGCTTGTCATCGGGAGTTCCAAAGGCTAAAATAGCATTTGCTTCGTCGGAAAAATAAGGAATCCTTTTAATCTGGAGGGAGATGCATTACGATAATTTATCGGAATCTGTTAGAAATTCAGCTTGTTCTAGGTTATGTGATAAAGGTCACGCAGTAGGGTGGATGCGATCATACCAGCACTAACGCACCGGATCCCATTAGCACTCCAAGGTTAAGCGTGCTGGGGTGAGAGTAATACTAGGATGGGTGACCCCCCCGGGAAGTGTACTAAAAGTCATACAAATTCAGAGATAAGGGACAGATTAGAAGCTAGAGTAGCCTAAGAGAAATTGGAGTATGCGGAGTGGTTAGAAACCTTAAGAGGTCGTGAAGGACAAGGCGGACTAGATCGGTGGCGAGAAAGAAGGTGCATCACAACTCTAGAATTAGGATGAGCTCGAATAGCATTTGGAGATACTTTGTAAGTGAGGGGTTAGTAACCACATATATGTATAGGTATGATATCCCATATGTGACTGCGTCAAATTGGTCTGTGTGTCCCAGCAACCGGCATTGCTACATACTAAAGGCATTAATCGAACGGGGGTAGAGAAGTTAAAGTAACAAATGCTACAAGATAAGTTGATGCTATTTTCACAATAGGTTAGAATTGGAAAGTCCTAATGCCATAATGCCAGGAAAAGGAAGAAAGTGAGTATATAGAAAGTAAAAAGATTAGAATGTCTTAAGTGTAAGGAACGAGGGAGAGTGAAGTTTCCAAGAGGGATAATGGGCAAGGCAAGGGACTATTTGAATGAGATTCGAAGGTAGGCATGCGAAATTGATAAAGTGTGGTAGTATGGAAACAAAAGATGAATGCGTAGGGTTAGAGAACAGGCTTCGATAAGTGGGACTAAAGGATAGTAATCACCAATAGGGATGGAAAGTAAGAGAAAGAATGATCAGGCCTTGCAACGATGCTAAGAGATTTCCAGCTCTCGAGAGGTATATATAAAGGGATAAATGTGTAGTCATATTGACACGGTTATCTCGGACACGGAGGATCCTTCCTAAAAGATGGTTTAAGAATAGAACGGATTTGTACGTTTAAAGGAATATTTCATGGACTTCAGGGTGGAAAGAAGAGAGTATAATGCAGGGATTTCACGATACGGACAAGAAGTGGCAGAACACTGGAAGAACTACAACGCATAGGTGGGACGCAAATAAGTAGTCAAGGAAAATTTTGGATAAGTAAGCTAAGTGAATAAAAGGATTGATAGTGGGGGTGGAAGAGTGTAGCATATTAACTCTCAATGATATATTGTAGATGCAAAGTGAAACCGAAAACTCAGAGTAAGAAGAATTTCAGTGATAATAGTTATGGAGAAAGACGAGGGATAAAAAGAGCAAACTGTGACCAAATTCTCCGTAAAATGTTTTGATGGATTCCAATGTTCCCATTAACCCGTTGATTCGGGAAATATTCAGTCATAAAAGGTGGAAGTAGAAAGTCCTTAAAAAAGGCAGCGAGAGTGGATCTGTAATGCATAAGCGCTTCGTTTAAATGCAAAACCCTCGACTAGCGAAAAGAAAAATAAGTCAAGCTATACGATGAGAGAACTTCGGTATTATGAGAGACCAACCGAGTTGAAAGATCGTTAGGGTTGGCCAATGACTACCAGTACTCAGGAATTATTAGTGTGTAAGAACACCCTTAAAAAAGGAGGGAAGAGCAGATCTAATTCTAAAAGGAGGTGTAGCATTTGTCAAAAGTCCAAAGAAAGAAGGATGTTAGCTTAAAGAGGCCAAGACTCGGGACGTAATGGCATATCAAAAATGTATTAAGAGGGAGCAGAAATGAATTAAAGATAAGCAAACCACAAGCAGGTATGAAAAAGGAATTACGATGGATCAAGAAATACCTCATGCGGACGTGAGATATGATTTCCAGGCCTGGCATATTCCAAAGAGTTATAAAGAGAGGGAGAAAGGTCTTTAAAATGATTTCACAGAGAACATGTTATATCCCGTATTTTGCACGTTAGAATATTTTAAGTTGGATTGCGACAAGTTGTGGATAAGACTTTTAATTTCCGATTTTGTTTTTGTTTTAATGCACAAGTTGCATATTCATCTTTTCATTGGTATGGAGTGTTAAGGGTAAATTTGGAATAAGGAAAAGTTTGGGATGTTGAATAAGTTATACGTATTGTATGGAGTTTTGGACATATCCGTGTATGCAAATAAAGAGATCGGTGTATAAAAGTTTTAGGTCTCGAAATAATTTCGCGGATGAACAAGTGTTGGATCGGCTGAAGAGGTCGGTGCTAAAGATCGCTAAAGTGACAGGCCGCTTTTTATAAAGGGGCTTAACCCCTCATTTTCAGCCAAAAAAATCGTACCAAAAACATTCCAAATATTCTAGAAAATTCCCCAACCTTCCACCACTAACTTTTAGCCCGAAACCAGGTATAATTCTCAAATTCCGGTCCGGACGGCGTATAGTTGCGGCTTCAAAGCTAGCGTATTAAGGCTTTGTGGCTTAAGTTCAAGGTGGAGGAGTAAATATATAGCATTAATATCGAGGGAAAGGTATGAATCTCTTTCTATTTGTGTTAATATTAGTTAGTATGTTTTGATTGTTGTAGTGTGAAGAAAAGAATGAAAATCATCTTTAGGGGTGTGTTGGGTGTTGGCGAATGGCCCTTTGTGTGGGTTGAGAATGAACGAATTGTCGCTAGTATTTTTGTTGTCGTCGTCATGGATTTTATGAAGAAAGAATGCAAGTTTAATGACTCAAAATAATGTTATG
>NW_026726133.1:0-44483 GCF_029784015.1 Lycium ferocissimum
TCAATCCGACATCGGAATCAAACATTATGAGCATTTTAAAATAGACTGCCAGAGTAGGGATTAACTCTGTGCGAAAGCGCCTAGAGGTGGCGTGAACGCGCAGAGGACCAAGGGATAACTCAGCTTGAACATGCCCCAAGGTGGTGCGAACGCGCTGAGCAATTTCTAGGTCAGTGCAGGTAGACTCTAGAACGTTATAAAGGGGGGTTACCCCTTTATTCTTCATCCAAACACCCCAAAACTTCCCCAAAATCTCTGAAATCTCTCCCCAACTTCCACCCATAAAATTTTAACGCGAATCAAGTGAAATCTCCGGATTTAAGTTCGGACAGCGTGTAGTTGCGATTATAATATCGTATTGCGGGAAATTTTGGCTTAAAATCAAGGTGAATATTGAAGATATTGCGATTCTAGCGAGAGAAATGTATGAATATTTCCTTATTGATATTGATTTAGGTTTATTTATGGAGATAAAGTTATTAAATAATCGTATAATGAATTTGTGGATTGAGAAATTGGATAAACATCGTGTGAGATATTTTATGGAATATTTTGGTATGGATGATGATGTTGTTGACGTTAGAGTTATTGTTGTTGTGTTGGTTGTTGGTATTGTGATTTCGAGCTAGGGATATAAACAGGGTAGATGCAGCCTGAATTTCGGCAGATTCTAAAAGGATTTAATTTGAAGGCTTGAGACAAGCATATGATGATAAGCCTAACAATAGTATAAATTTTCTAGAATATAGATTTACGAGCTTGAGAGGACAAGCGTTAAGTAGTTAAAGTTAAGGCGGCTGAAAAGGTATGTTAAGGCTATCCTTTCTTTCATTTTGGCATGATCCTATGATATGAACGAACAAGCGAGTAAACGAGCTTCCATATTACTCTACTCTTAGAAGCACTAGGAGTACTTCAGTCTTTGATGATCTTGTACCCTTGTTATTACGTTCCTTCTGCTCATGGGTCTTGAGATTTCATGTATTAGTAATGTTAGCTCAGCGGTTGTCAACCAGAGTTAGTGTGACATTATATTACTCCGAGAGTTCTATGTATTCATTTCATTTATGCATTGCATTCATATTCATATGCATATTGACCCATGACCAGAAGGCATTATACACACGTATATTATATGTATATGGGGTATGGGGAAAGGGATAGTCGTTATATACGCATTACCACCTAATCAGCTGGTGCACCTTGATGATGATATATGGATCGGGCCGTACGTTCCTTAGCACTACTATATACTATATACGGATCGGGCCGTACGTTCCTTGGCACTATTATATGATATATGGATCGGGCTAAACGTTCCTCATCACTATGACCTATATATATACACATCAGAATGATTATCATTAAGAGCATGCATGTTATACGCCCACAGAGGCACTGTCAGTGTATAGATTTATGCAAGTACGTTAAGATACTCAGTCATACAGATGCATACAGACAGTTAATGTGGCGAGATTTTACGCCACAGACTATGCTTTTCGGCTATAAGTTTTACTTGTTTTTAAGCAAGTCTATGTGATTTTACGTGATTTTTATTATGTTTCAGATAATACGAGATCCCTAGAGCCTAAGTGTGGAAAACAAGCGAAAAAGAGGAAAAAAGTTGATCATTGCAAAAAACTGGAGATTCTGGAAATTTTGGTGGAAAATTAGCCTGCGCGT
Source organism: Lycium ferocissimum (assembly GCF_029784015.1). Taxonomy (NCBI): domain Eukaryota; kingdom Viridiplantae; phylum Streptophyta; class Magnoliopsida; order Solanales; family Solanaceae; genus Lycium; species Lycium ferocissimum. The sequence goes on from NW_026726133.1 coordinate 1,684, forward strand.
TCGCGCAGGTAAGTCACGCGTACGCTCCCACGCCCGTCAGTGACTCTGTGCTTTCGCGCGAGTGTGTCACGTGTTTGCACTAAAGAAGATATGTCTTGCTAATGTCATCCACGCGTTCGCGCTGAAGGTCTTCTGGCCTAGTCCGAGCGTGTTAACTTGGATTTTGATGATTTTTTCTATTCCAGTTCATTTAAAAGCCAACTGGGAGCATTGTAAAATTATCTTTGGCATAAAACACAAGTTTGGAGGCTAGGGTCCCTACATATATTTTCTTTCTTTTATTTGAACCTTGTTTATGGGAATTTCTTCGTGACAATTGAGATTGAAACTCTTGTTGTGCTTATTTATTAATCGAAATTATTTTTAATCAAGTAATTTATTGTTATTTTAATTATTCTTGTTCTTCAACATTTCTCAAGGTAGTAGATAACCCTAGGACTAGCCCATTTACTTTGTTTGAAACTCGGAAGAGGAAGAATGGGGTTGGGATAGAATAATTAACATGAATTTGGGGCGTTAACCCCCATCTAATGGAAATTGACCTAGGAATAGGCGATACCACTTGTAGCCATATTCGGGTGTTCTTAATGCTCCTAATTGCTTGAGGGATTTTCAATTGGGTAGTCTAGTTAATCGTAGGGAGAAGTTAATATAGAGCCATTATCCGAGGCTAATTAACATAAACTTGCTATTATTTATAATTCGTGAAATAGATTGGATTGTTACTTGAAAAATAGATTCCTTAATTCCTTACTTGTGGTCATTGATCAATTTACTTGCTTTCTATATTAGAATTTATATTTCCGTATTTTATCAAAACCTTATCAAAAACCACCATTGATGCGTTCGGCCTAGCTATTGTTAGTGACAATTCCTAATCTGCTTAAATTGCCTACATATTGTTCTCTGTGGGATTCGACCCCAACCTTGTTGGGTTACTATATTTGACAACGTCCGAGTTATACCACCAATAGGTGTAATTTGAGCGTATCAACGGTCGCTGGTTTTCGATTCGCATTCGGTTAGTGATTCTTTTGTTTATGTTACTTCTATGCCTTGTATACTCAGTACATTATCCGTACTGACTCCCCTATTTCTCAAGGGGGCTGCGTTCATGCCCGCAGGCTCAGATAGACAAAACGAGCGATCCCGGCCGGTGGGACATCTATCCCGGCGGTGGTCGGTGCGCTCCACTTGATACGTAGCCGCGATTCATTTTGGCATGCTATTTTGGCTTGTATATATGGGTATGACGGAGCTCCCCGCGTCCCTCTCTCTGACTTTATACTCCGGTAGAGGTCCGTAGGACAAGTTGTACATACTGATTAGATGATATAGCCTTTTATTTCTATTCTTTTGTGTACAAAGACATGTAGCGGCCTAGTTAGCTTTTCTTTAGCATATATATATATATATATATATATATATATATATATATATATATATATATATATATATATATATACGGATTGTACGAGTTCACAATGTCATCCTTTCATGAGTCGATAGAGCTCAGTTTGAGTTACTTATGGGCCCTTGTTATTCAGTATTATCCAAATACGAGTATAGGGCTGTTTGGTCACTAAAGATCAGGCACTCGTCACGGCTCATCCGTTTGGGTCGTGACAAATGGTTACCATTCTAACATTGAAATGGCTACCATTCTAACATTGAAATGGCACCATTTAAGGCATTGTATTTTAGAAGATATCATTCTCTGGTTGGTTGATTCGATGCATTTGAAGTTAAGCCTTGCGGTACAGACTTGCTACAAAATTCTTTGGAGTTATGCGGACCAAAAGGCTCGTGATTTGTAGTTCATGGTTGGTAAGCGGGTTTTGTTGAAGGTTTCACCCATAAAGGGTGTGATGAGGTTCGGGAAGAAAGACAAGTTAAGCCCGAGGTACATTGGCCCTTTTGAGATTGTTCAGCGTATTGGTGAGGTAACCTATGAGTTGGCTTTGCCACTGTTCTATCAGGTGTTCATCTAGTAATTTCATATTTTGATGCTTAAGAAATACCATACGGATGGTTTCCGGGTGATTCAGTGGGATTCTGTGTTGCTTGATCAGAATTTGACCTTTGAGGAGAAGCCGGTTGCCATTATGGATAAGTAGATTTAGAACTTGAGATCCAAAAAGATTGCTTTGGTGAAGGTTCAATTGAAGCATCGTCCAGTGGAGGAGGCTACTTGGGAGACCGAGTCGGACATGTGGAGTAGATATCCCCAACTTTTCATCGATTTAAGAACTTCCTTTCTCTTTACGTTCGAAGACGAACGTTTATTTAAGTGGATGATGATTTAACAACTCGTTAGGTCGTTTTGAGGATTTTACACCTTTTTTCCCAAATGACCATTCCCTTAGATTGATTTTTGCATAAATGACTTGCGGGGATGAGTGACGTCGTTCCGAGGCAATTGGGTGGGTTTTGGATTGGTTTTAGAAATTTCTAAGTTAAAGAATGGAAGATGTTTGATGAAAGTCAACATCAAGGTTAAATGCGTCTTTTTCAAAGTTTCATCGATTTCATTAGGTCCCAAATGTCATTTATGACTTAGACAAGCTGTTGGTTCAGGTCCCAAGGCATTATTTGGTTTGTGTCATGGGGGTTGCGGATCAGTTTTGGATGTCGGATCAAAAAATTGAGAAACTAGAAAATCTAGTTTCATATGTCTCTAGTTTCCATCATCACGATCGTGATGGGGGGACCGAGATCGCGATGTGTCATCTTGCATAGGATCGCGATTGCGCTATTAGGCTAGTGATTGTGTAAAGTGAAAAGTGGGTCGGGCTCAGGTTGTTCTTCATGATCGAGGCAGCTGGGCCTCGCGATCGCGAAGGGTAAAATTTACCTTGACAAAATTAAATCTCCAACTTTGAACTTCATTTTCTTATTTCAATTTTGGGAGCTAGGGCTCGGTTTTGGGGGTTTTCAAGGGATTTCTTCAAGTTTCTAATTGGGGTATGATCTTAACCTTAATTTAAAGAGTTTTCTTATGATTCCATCCATTATTTATCAATTCTTTCCATGACTTTAGATTGTAGAGAAAGGGTTTTTCCACAGAAAGTGATTTAGTGAAAATGATGAAATTGAAGGTCCAATTGTGATTAGATTTCCATGACTTTTAGGATTCTTACTATTTAAAGTATGAATAAGATGAATTTAAGTTGAATTTTTAGTTTTTCCCTTGGGGCTCCGATTTGACTATTTTGGGGTCGTTTTTGGGTTCCGGGTAGAAGTATAGCAATATAGGTGTCTACGGACTCGTGTGTTAATGTAGAATATATATTTGATAGGCTTTGATCATTCAGACGCACTTCGGAAGGGAAAGGCTAAGGTTGGAGGGTTTGTGGCTCCTGTTCGGCTTTCGAGGTAGGTTACAGTTTACTCTTTAGACTCTAATCATAGGACGTATATAGTTTATAATTACTGAAGGGGTATTGGGCGTGAAAAGAGATCACACATTAGTGGCTGTGATGAGCACTTGTGTGGGTACCCGGTGTATTTGTATGGGTAATTAATGTAAAAGAAATATTTTATGATGGAAAAATTATGTTGAGCCTTCAAGCATTGGAGGTGGTGATAAATCCACTAGTTTGTTATGGTTGTTGTTATGTGGTCTCTGATAGCCATGTTTGATTAATACTTGTGATTCTTGATTCATTTTACCTTCATCACTCTACATCTCGTCTAATTCGTGAAAGAGGAATTATCCTTGAAATTTAGTTGATATTATGAAATTGCATGACATACGCATATCCCTTTCATATATTCATGATATTGTTAGTATATGAGATCGTGCATGCTATATTCATTCATGCATATATTCTTAATGGATGAGTTGTGAAAAGGAGAAGGGGGTCGTTAAGGCCTGAGAAAGGTAAGATTGATGTTTACACGTCCGCGATGGCTTATGGGATCGGCTTGCACGCTGCAACAAATACATATTATGAGATCGAATTGTATGCCAAAACATGGGGTTGGGTTGCACACCAAAACATGTATATGGACCTGGCGAGTCCCTCATGTGTTATGACTATAAGGCATGGCCTATAGCTTGTGAGTACCAGGATAGATATTGAACAATGCATTTCATTCATTCATTCGTTCTTTTTGTTAGCCTTTCTATTTGATTACATGATTACCTATTGACTTCTATGAAACACGATTTCTTGGTCGTAACTAGGGGACTTAGCTGAATTAGTCCAATATTTGTTTGTATTCAGTCTTTATATGCTTTATACATGATTCCTTCATTGACAGCCTATGATACCTACGGAGTACTAGTGGTTATATTCATACTAAACTTGTTGCACTTTTTGCAGACCTGTGCTCCAGTTCCAAGCCTCGTGGCTGATCCCGAGGTTATTTTATCGATGTTTACGGGTGAGCTACCGGCCGTACCGGCAGCAATTTCTCGGTTCTTATATATATATATATATATATATATATATATATATATATATATATATATATATATATATATATATTGTCCGTTCATATTTCGAGATAGCTTTCCATTTTCGTACTTTAAGACTTATAAATTCCTTAGAAGCTCTTATACAAGTTAGACTAGATTTTGGGATTGTAAAGACTAAGTTATCTTTCCTCACCGTTATTCATATTTATTAGGACTATTGGATAATGTTTTAAGTGTATTTAACTATTCTGCTTTACTTTTCAAATGACTTGATTTCTTTGTAATGGTTCGCCTACCGGTGGGACAGTGTAGGTGCCATCATGATCCGTAATTGGGTCGTGACAGGAAGTACCTTGAGCTATATGGTATCTTATATTGTGGCAATCTGTTGAAAGATGTTACCATATGTGCTTGCTTGTACTAGACACTACCAAGTCCCTTTTAAGTCCAGTGTTCCTTCACCACATTCATGAACATATGATGTTTTGTCCAGAAGTTCAGCAACTTAAAAGGATTAGTAGTTACTTGAGAATTGTTGCTACATACGGTATGCAAAGGTGCATGATCCGATCCATGTCTAATCAAATGAGACACTTCTGTAGATGGCATAAGATCTAAAAACTATTGGTTCACCAGGAATATGTCCAATGTCTTAAAAAACAATCTTCTTCAGTTCTTCCATTCCACTGTGGGAATTTACTCCCTAAAATATCCACATCAATCAAACCACATGCTTGAATACAATTAGCAAAGTCCACTATTTCATTGACTGAGATTGGTAATCCATTTCTCCTCTTGTGATAAAATAACATTTACATCTCCTCCTATTATCCATAAATATTAAAATTGGGATGTTGTATTTACTAATGATTCTCATAGCTCCTCCCTTCTTTGCCACATCTTGCATATATTACTGATATCAGAACTGTCTGATTCAAAGTAGTATGAACCATCTTCAAAGTAACCTGTTATACTGATATGATATTATTGAGCCTTGCTATGCATCTGTTTTACTTGGTTCTTAGTTGTGTTCCTCATTTTTATTTAATATATTCAGTTCTTATATTTTCCTCTTCCTAAATAAATCTTTATCATAGGTTGCTTAGTGAGAAAATTGGTGTATAAAGCAATCATGGTTTTCTTACTGTTCTAAAAGGATTTTGTCGTAAAATATTTTATCGTATTCTTATTTTGTTGAATTTTAAATTTAATAAATTGGCTGAACCTATTAACCCAACCAGCACGATTGCTCAGTATTAATACTCAAAAATTTCATAATAAATCAAATATATAGGCAATAAAAGTGAGTTTGGTGGTTAGAACATTTTTGTATTGTATAATAAAATTTTATTTAAATTATTGTAGCTAGAACTTTGGGATTGCAAAATTTTTTGGGAGTAGATATACGGAAAAAATCATTATTGTTATAGTGGTTAGAACCTTGGTTTAGTTAATTAAATTCAAACCATTAATTCTAAGATGAGACATGTGTCAACCATCCAAATAAGAACTAGCTGCATGCACAGTTCAGAAATGCATTAGCTTGATTATTTGCTTCCAAGCTTTCTTGAAGCATTTCAACCTTTTGAGTGCCATCGAGGTTACATCAAAACGGATTAAAGAGGGTTGGCAGTAATACCTCTCTTTTTTAGCACTTTTGGTTCAAATGAAAATACAAGGTTATCGCCACCATAAAGTGGAATTAACCAAAAAAATAAAATGTTTTAAATTTTTATTGATCTAATTAAATAACTCTAGCTAACTTTGTAAACTTATTTTATGGTGCACAACTATTGAATTGTGTATTTAGAGGAAGTTTGTTATAGCGTCCTTTGTGGTAATTTTTAGCCACCCATTCACATGCCTATCCTTCCTATTGAAGTGCACATATTTCTCCGAGGAGAAACCTAGATAAATGAGAAAGTTAGATGAATTAGGAATTAATTTCCTTTCTATTTGCATGAATGCATGTTTGAATAGAAACATTCAACCATGTACCCAAGTAGTAGTTCTAAACAAGAAGGCTACACTAGCGTAGCAACGCAAGAGCCAAGAGAAATTAATCCTCTTGAAACTGAGATTAAACCATGCCTACAGACGATCGATGAGGGTGGAAATCGAGGTTTCGATCAATTTATGTTGGCCCTTCTAGTGTTCATGTTGGGCTCATGCATGGTGTACGCCATAGCTGATTCAATCATGCACAGAAATGACCAGATCCTCGAACATGAATTCCTGGTGGACAAGGTGGCCTGCTCTTTAAATAATGTATCAACGTCCATGCAAATGATGAAAGGGAATTGGAACATCACCATGAGGGTTAACAACCGTAGCTATAAGGCAAAGGTCACCAAAGATTTCTTTTATGAGAATTCTGTCATCATAATCTTATACGAAAGTAACATCATTTCAGCCACAGCGTTACATGGTTTTTACCAAGGAATAAACAGCACAAAACTTGTTGATGCTTCATTTGCCTCCACACCTACAGATGAATATGTTTCTGGAGCCATTACAAGAACTTGGAATTCAAAACTCCCAATGTTTGTTAATATCAAGATTCTTGGATGGGTTAAATATTTTCCAGGAGAAGGATGGTCACAAAAGTATAGAATGACTGTTTCATGTTGGGACGTGAAGTTAGAATTTCATCCGACCACCAAGGATGCTGCAATTCTATTTGGCAGAGGCTCAGAAAAATGTGAGGTCAACATCTATTAATTCAAAGTATTTGTAAAATATATAAGTGACTCATTGACAGGTTACGTTACGTAGTGATTATTTTCCCTATTAGGTATGCAAAAACCGAATGAAATTCTGTAACATAATTTTTTATAACATATTTGCTCGAGTACATCATTTAGGACAAAATTTTTGATGAGTATACTCTTTTGCTGAAATATGAATGTAATAGTTGTAATAAACGATTTTCCCATTTCTCCTTCAAAATTTGGGGATTCATGTACTGGGTAGATTTTCCCAAACATTTATTAAAATCATGAGTATATTTGATGTCTGGTAAATATTTCCACTCTCTGTGTCTCTTCCTTTCTCTTATTAGAGTTTTTGGAAAAAGCGATTTTCTTTCTCTTTTACTTAAAATAATTTCCTACTGTTAACTTATGTTTTCCTTTTCATACTAACGTTTCAAAATCATATGGTTCTTAAGTAAGAATACTAGATTGTCTAAGAGACATTATTCCTTTGTTTATTATTTTGGTATAACCATCTGAACTCTGAAACTTATTGGTCCGACTTATTCAGAGTGGCTCCGCATAGAGCTCACAGAGGGGAAAAGTGTACTTATCAAGAGTTTCTTTGTTAGGGTTAAAGGAGGAGTTATCTCATGATCTCACCTCAATTGCTCCTATTTTTTACTCTTACAAAAAATCCCTCATTGCCCAAATCCACAAGTTTTGAATTGTGGCAAAATATGGTAGTGGATCAGATTTAAGAGTAACCTAAAATTCTACTCGACGATTCTACAGCAAACCCAATTCGTAATAGCAAACTAACAAAGATTTTGGTTGAATTAACTGGAAGGAAAATTAAAACTTGAGGGAAATATGAAATCAGAAGGAAAAGGGATGAGGAGGAATTACAGTCTTACAGAGAGAATAAAGATGAGGCAGAGAACGTGCTGCAACATTACACAATAACAATACCACTTCCCTTCTAGAAATGCTTAATATAACCATACTATTACCCTACGTCCTAACTACTATTGCCACATGTGCTTCAACCATGCTGCCAGATATAATCTCCCAAAAGCCTATTGGGCTGCTTCAGTCGTTTGCTCCTGCGACGCTGCTCCTCAAGCCCAAACTCTTGAACTCCCGACCAGTGGCGGAGCCAGAATTTTCATCTAGGAGGTTCAAAAATTCTAAAAAGTAAATACACGAAGAAGTCAGGGGGTTCAACATCTACTATATATACATAATAAAATAATTTTAAGTTTAAAAATACACTGTAATTTTTCACCGAGGGGGTTCGGATGAAACCCCTGGAGCCAATGTGGCTCTGCCCCTGCTTCCGACCCAATTACTTCCTTCCCGGTCCAGTGTTGGGTTCATAACATTACTCCCTCCTAAAAAGAGAACCTTCTTGTTAGAGGTTGTGCGTTCACCAAATAGTATGGAGGGACTTGGTTGTGTACCAGTTCCCTTATGCAATGTAGTGCAAGAATCAACACAATATTTTTACATGGAAAACTCTTTGCTCAAGGGATTAAAAATCATAACCTACCTCAGTTGGATTTCAACTCCACTAACCGAGCAACTCAAGTTACAACTCTATTGCAAGCTAGGAACTAACTCCCATAATCCCTCACCCTTACTATAACGCTTATGAAACCCTCACACTTGACTACCCCTCGCCAAGCATACTAATCCACCTAGACTCACCCTAGCCTAGTGTACAACTCAAAGGAACCCTTTGAGAATTCACCACAGTGACTAACTCTAGCCACAAACTAGTACAGCTAAGCTAACTATAGCCTAGTGTACCACTCAAGAGCTTGTGGAAGAAACCTTGAGAATTTAGAACACCTACAAACAGTTCTTTTTATGGAAGAGTAGTTTTACAGTTTTAGCACAAAAGAACAAAGACTCAAAAATCTAAGGACCTAAAACATCTTTATTTCTGGACCTGGTCCTTTGGGTTGATGTGGCTCTGTTCTTGAGGAACACCTTGAAAGGCGGAGACTTGCACTTTGGATGGAGCAATTTTTAAATTATGCAAGAATGAGTCTTCTCTTGGAAGATGATGTCTTTATATGCACGGAGAGAGAGAGAGAGAGAGTAGAGATGACCACTCATGATATATTACTGATAATTAGTCGGCCTTGCTGAGGTACTGCTGTACAGCTGCATTATACTTTTGAGCAGCACGCTTCACAGCTATGGATTTGGACTTTCAGCTTCAGTGCCTAGGACCTTTATCTGGAGGAACCTGGTTCCTCATCTATTCTTTGAACAAGTTGTAAGTACTGGATACACTGTCAGTAGCTGTACAACTGCATTGTTAGCTGAGCAGGCTGGACACCTGATCCCATATGGTCTTTCTAAATCAACATATCTGGTCTCTCATATATGAGCAAATCCTGCAGGCATCTGATCCTTCAAGGAGCATGTTATAAAGCAGCATATGAGATATCATAGGGTTAACCAAATTCAGATAGGTAAAGCTAATTGTATCTGGTTCCTTAGGGTTTATCATGTCATCAAAATATATCATTTCTCATTAATTTCCCCCTTTTTGATGATGATGAATCGACATCCTTTGTATTCCCCCTAAAGATCAAATCCCTTACCCAGATACCTCATTTGTTCCCTCTGAGACTCAGACCTCGAGATACATAGTAGTATTGTGCTTCTTTGAGTAGGGTTTGTCAAATCATCAAAACATGTCATTACATATCAATTTTCCCCTTTTTAATGATGATAAACTCATAGACAAAGTTCCCCCTGAGAACCAGATTCCCACCTGTTCGCCCTGCGGATCAGACCTTGCTTGCAGTCCTCTTTCCTTTTTTCGCTGTTCCCCTTATTTTCTCACGTGTCTCTCCTATATATATTGCTTAGTTTCTTGAGACTCTGAAATGTATGGAGAAGCCATATTGAGGATCAGATTTCTCTCTCTGGTATCACCAAGTTTGACAATCATCAAAACATATAGTCATTTTCCCCCCTTTTTGATGATGACAAACTTAGACACTCTATTTAGATACTTCTCGCCCACATCATTCTTCCTCGCTTTCCTACCCCTTTGTTTTCTTCCCCTTTTTGGCATCATTGAAAAGAGTAATAAAAGTAGCATAAGCCAAAAATAAGTTCTGTAGCATTAACTTATGGCCACTAGGGCAACACAACATAAGCAAGAATAGTAACAACAAGTATTAAGATCATTGCAAAAATTAGAGTAATTGCCCGCTTTTAGATTCAGCATATCAAAAGCATAGTAGCCTTAGTCAGTAAAAAATATGATGCTTAAATTGCCATGAGTGCGATAGTCATTAAGCGATGGAATACAAAGGGTCAGATATTCAGGAGGGCTAGGAGGGGCTGAAAAACTAAGGATTAGTGGGTCTAGACAAAGATTTTCAGTCTTTAGCTAAGAGTCGATTTCCTTGGCCTGACACTAATCGAGACCTAGTCCCTTTGCCTTCTTCGAGCATTTTCATTTCTCCATGATTACCACATCATTCTCAATGTAATATCATATACATCGGGAAACCAAATGTGCATAATAGGCTGGTGGATTCATGTAGAACGAACATGTGCACCTTGCATATGTAGCATAGCCAATTTGTAGCTGCGCGACTAGTACATGGTAATGAGCTGGACGACAAGTACCTCAGATTTTAGCGTGGCTATACCAATAAACATTAGGCTCCATAAGGTGGCACATCTTGGTATCTATCACAGTACCTAGTAAGGTGTTTCCATCCTTGTCTGTCATGTTAGGATCATTGTGATTTGTAGGGAGCAGATGTATATGATGTCTTTTCTACACTACCACAAGGATTACTCGTGACAGATACCTTTCTTCCAATAGATTGCATGCTTTGCAGGTTGCATCCATTTCTTCCCTAATAGGCTCCTTCCCCTTCATCCGTTTGGTCATCAAATCCTTCTAAGTTCCTTCATCGCTTTCTTTTGCCTTCAAGGCCTCTTCAAACCCCTTAACAATTTCAGTTCCAATTTCCATGATATTAGATCTGTTTCTCTCCCCCTCATTTAGATTCATCGAGGAGAAGGTCAACACAGGGCTCATAAAGTCCTTTATCTGTTCTCGAATGAACAATGAAAGTGGGGCTTACCAGAGTCAGACTAGTTTTGGGATCTGGTAGTGATATAGTGGGGTTCAAATTTTGGGGAGTGAGGAAGGACGATTCAAATTCAAGATATGGCAAATTTTTTGGCTAGATCTGAAGAAGGAAAGGTTTTCTTTTGAAGTACGAAGAGGTTTAGGATGGACAGACATTTAAAGGTCTTAATTTTGACTAGGGAGTGGAAGAGTCTTAATGATGGGGAATTCTAGATAGTTAGAGACATATTAAGCACTGAAAAGACTACTAACCTGAGTCATAGGGACCAGATCCCTTGACAATTTTGAAGACGAGGCAAGAGCTCTGAGATGTGCAATGTCACTTATGCTTGTCTTTGTCCTGAGCCTGCCACGCGTGTGTACCAGTGACGGTACAAGAGTGAGTTAGATGCTATCGAAAACACCTTTTAACATTGTACCTTTTCTCTCAACATAGCCAAGCATGAGGAAATTTGAGGAAAGGTGACACGTTGAGTTTGATCAAACCCATCTCCTATCTTCCAAAGTGTTTCCTGTTCAGCTTCATTTCAAAAAAACACACGCCCACTTGAAAGTGTTTGAATGAGGGGAATCATCCATTCTCTCAGTTATAAGCAGTCTCCTTTTATGTAACTTTTGGCTGCCTCTTCTCACTCAAGCCTGCAACTAGATTCACTCATTTGATCATCGAACCTAAGGTATCTTGGGTCTCATACGATGATTGAATAGGTGAGTTTACGCTTCTTTTAGTCCATGCAGGCAGCGCCTTCTTCCTTTTCTAGAAACTGGGTCAGTCAGCTTTTAGCTTCATCTCAATCTTTTGACCAATCCCAGATCCAGCCCAACAACTTTTCATAGGAACATAAGGTCCATCACATATGATGTCCCACAGCTTAGATCCTCAGACATGAAAAATTATGCCTTCTCCTCTTCCACCATGCATGATACTCTCTGTTGGATCTTGGTGGTCTTGTGATAGATTCTTTTTTATCTAGATTCGGTGAAATAGCCGTGATGGAGATCCTTTCTAGGTGTTAACCTTTTAGAAAGAACCAGCTCTAATACCAATTGTTAAAGGATGTGCGTTCACCAAACAGTATGGAGGGACCTGGTTGTGTACCAGTTTCCTTATGCAATGTAGTACAAGAATCAACACCATATTATTATGTGGAAAAATCCTTACTCAAGGGATTATAAACCAAGACCTACCCCAGTAGGATTTCAACTCCACTAACCGAGCAACTCAGGTTACAACTCTATTGAAAGCTAGGAACTAACTCCCATAATCCCTCACCCTTACAATAACGCTTATGCAACCTTCACACTTGACAACCCCTAGCCAAGTACACTAATACACCTACACTCACCCCAGCCTAGTGTACTGTTACACCTTAGAAAAATTCCCCTTACCGTACAGTGAACAGACTCAGGAAAGACATGACATGCACGAGGTTTAGACAAGTAAGAAATGGTACGTGATGGTCCTAATTAAGATTCTCAAAGACATTAAACTTGAAGAAAGAAAGTTGTAGGAGAAGTGAGTCGTAAGTTAGTATGTCGGATAAGAATTATGAGTATTGAGTGAATGGCGTATAAATGATGCCCCCAAGAAAAGTTATAACATCCTTTAGAAAGGTATTGAAGTGTTGAACAAGTGTTAAGAAGGTTCCATAAGGATCGGAGATCAAACGAGTCGGAAACGAACCTCGGAAGATTGGGCAAATATACGGCCAAACATGCGGCCGTATATAATCTGGCCGTATGTTCAGCCGTAGAGAGAGAGAGAGAGAGAGAGAAATATAGGTCCAGACATAGAGAGAGAGTAGATTTTATACGGACCGTATGGTCCGTATCTTTCTAAGTCGAACTCCAATTTTAATAAGAGGGCCTTTTTCATTTCATTTTCATTCCAACTCCCACTCCTCCACACCTCAAACCCTCTCTAGAATATTCCACACTTTTCATCCATGAGGAAATAAGAGAAACCAAGGATCAACATCAAGATTTGATGAGAATTAAGCTTAAGGAACTCCATTAAAGCCACCAAAGTCAAGGAATTCCAAGAGAGAAGAAATAGGGTTTTGTGCTAGAGGGTGTATCATCATTCAAGGGTTATTCCTCTACCATTCAAGGTAAGTTTCATGAACTTTAGATGTTGATTGAAGTATTATTAAGATGAAACACTTAGATTATGAAAGAGTATGAAAAATGGGTCATAAATGGGTAGATTGTGCCATTGTTGAATAGTAGTTGAGGAGAATCATGAAAATGGTTATGTTGAGATTGTGAATGTGTTATGAATGATATTTAGAGCATGGAATAAGTATTATAAGTGAACAAATGTGACAACGAACCGTAGTCATGAATATGGAGAATTTAGGTGAAATTACGAAATGCGAATCATGGGAATGAATGACGATTGTTGTTAGCGATATTGTGATGGTTGTGATGGGTGTTGGAAGTTGATATGGAATATGGCGGAACGTAGTATAAACAAAGGAAACGCTGCCCAATTTTCTTTAGCCTTAAGAGGCATGGTTTCATAATTGTCTAGCTAACGACAATACGAACTCTCTTGAAGGTAAAGACGAGGACATCAAAGGAGGACGAGCAAGCCATAAAGTAGTTAACGATAAGAGGTATGTGAGGCATTACCCTTCCTTCCAAGGCATGAATCTTAAATATAATTTTCCTCTTCCTTCACGGATCTTTTATGTTCCTAGATATGAAATGTCTACGTCCATGAGTAACGAGACGGGATAAGAAATACGTTATGAATGCAATAAAGACTCTAGAGACCACGATATAATGTTCTTATGAGATCAATGATGAGGATCACGATCCATTGGCATTTCTTCTTATATGTACTCGCCTTAAATCGTAAAATTCCTTCAAGGTGAGATATGACTCTTATGCTATTCCATAACATGACCGGGGTTTACGACCTTACGTCACCCCGACATAAACCTAGCCGCTCTCAAGCTTAATGTATGTACATGTGTATGTAACTAAGAATGTTAAACTATGGTAAAATCGTGATAAGCCACGATATGTCTATGAATTGAATGTTAATGGTGACAAGCGTATGAAATGTATGGTATGTGTGATAATATGATTCCACCGCGCCTAATTGGTGGACATGTCACCGCTACGGCGGCTCGGTGTTATGGTTCCACCGCACCGAGAAAAGGGCGGACATGTCACCACTTAGTGCACGTCTACGCAGATGGTTACCCGGACGCGGGTAACGACATAATGACGTGTGATTGATGTAACGATGCTTGCATGCTATTATAATGTATGTGATGTATTTATGTATGATGAACGTACGCGAAACTGGTTCATATGTAAAGATGGTACAGGTTATGCCCTCATCTCATGATTTACGATTTCCAGGTTATGTTGTTTCATTTCATTACATACTCGGTACAATGTTCGTACCGACGTCCCTTTTCCTTGGACGCGGTGTTCATCTACGGTAGAAGGAGTCGGTGCCGATCCTGGGAGTCGGTGGCTGATTTGTGAGCACCCATCGTCGGAGGTGCTTTGATTATTCTTTTGGTACATATTGTATATTCACATTTTGGGCACGACGGGGTCCTGTCCCGTCCATATGTCTAGTATTCCATTAGAGGCTCGTAGTCACGTATGTGTGGGTAGTATGGCCCCATGGTCTCCATGTATATGTATGTGTATTTGTATATATATCATTTCGATAGCCGAAGGGCTTATGTTTATAAAAGTTAACGTATCTCAGAAAATGACAGTCTTATATGATCACGAGTATATAGTATGAATGATAGCGGATAAGCGGTAATATGGGCGGTGTTCGGTGGTCAGCCCCGGATACCCGTCGCGGCCCGTAGCTCGGGTCGTGACAGTACCACTCAAAGGCACCCTTTGACAATTCACCACAGTGACTAACTCCAGCCACACACTAATACAACTAAGCTAACTATAGCCTAGTATACCACTCAAGAGCCTGTGGAAGCAACCTTACGAATTTAGAACACCTACAAATAACTTCTTTTTATGGAAGGGTAGGTTTACAGTTTCAGTGCAAAAGAACAAAGACTCAACAACCTAAGGACCTAAAACATCTTCAGTTCTGGACCTGGTCCTCTGGGTTGTTGTGGCTCTGTTCTTGAGGAACACCTTGAAAGGCGGAGACTTGCACTTTGGATGGAGCAATTTTTGGATTGTGCAAGAATGAGTCTTCTCTTGAAAGATGATGTCTTTATATGCACAGAGAGAGAGAGAGAGAGAGAGAGAGAGAGAGTAGCGATGACCACTCATAAAATCTGGATCGTTAATCAATCAGCCTTCTTTGGGTTTGCAATCGCATTGTACTTTTCACAAAGACACGCTTTACTTTCTGCGTGGATTTGGACTTTCAGCTTTAGTGATCAGGACCTTTATCTCGAGGAACATAGTTCCTCATCTGTTATTCAAACAAGTTGTAAGTAGTCGATACACTGTCTGTAGCTCTATAGCTTCATTGTCGGCTGAGTAGGCTGGAGATTTGATCCAATCTGGTCCTTTTGAATCAACATAGCTGGTCTCTCATATATGAGCAAATCCTGCAGGCATCTGATCTTTCAAGGAGCATGTTAGAAAAAGAGCATGTAAGATATCATAGGGTTAACCAAATTCAGGCAGGTGAACCTAACTGTATTTGGTTTCTTAGGGTTTGTCATGTCATCAAAACATATCATTTCTCATCACTTGTCCTCGAGGTTCTGTCACGACCCAACTTGAGGGCTATAACGGGCACCCGGAGCTTAGCCTACTCAGCACCTCCTAAGATACATCTCATAATCATACCTAAGTGGGCCACAAGGCGAACTCGTAACTATCATAAACTGTAAGAGACACGAGTCCAAGAGATATATGCACATTTATATACTTACCATAAACTATGCCCATATATAGAAGCCGCCAAGGCTGCCAAAAATGATATACAGAATATGAAACTGAAGAGGTCATAGAATATCTAACTATACACATCTTTCTACGAGCCTCAACATGGAGTGCATAACATAATAAGAACGGGACAAGATCCCGCCATGCCCATATATATACACAAAATAATAGTACCAGCTGAACTGTAGCTCTGGAACAAGCGGAGCGCTCCTGCACAATCACTCATGAAGCAGTCTAGGAGTTTGGTCCATCTCTCTATTTACCTGCGGGAATGAACGCAGTGTCCACAACAAACGGACGTCAGTACGAGCAATGTACTGAATACGTAATGCATAAGTAGCAACATAATAACGTTATGAGAAAAACGTGAGATAAGAGAAATAACCTGTACCTCTGAATGCCTCTTAAGGCGAATGTCATGTATGCTTAGCTTTTTTTAGAAAAATATTTTCATACATACATATATAGTACCGTACCAGGCCATATAGGCTCGGTGTTATCATCATATCATCATCATCCCGAGTCCGGGGCAACCCGCATCCTGGGTAACATCATAACCTGCCCACTGACGTGGCGTGCACATCTACGTGCCCGCCAATTCGACTATAGCGCGGCGCGGTGTGAGAAAATACATACACATATGTTGACACCCAATTTTTACCCTCCTCTTTTATTTAATTAATTTCACTATGCTTCTCAGCCGTGAAAATTCCCCAATAAATGAGTTTGGAATATTTTCACTAATTACTACACTATTTTTTAGATATTATTTCTCTAAAATTAAGAAAGGTTTCTATCGTTTCTTAAAAAATCACCAAGCATCATATTTTTTTTTTATATAATTAAAAAAAAATTACTAAACATAATTCTTTATAATTAAATCTCTCAAAAATAGTGTTGGTATTCCTATATCAATATTGGCGTTGGCATTTTTCCTTTAATCCTATTTATTACTATGTTTATAATCTTCTTACTATATTTTTTAAAACTAAATACGTATATTAAATTAATCTATTATAATTTATATACGTATACATTTTGTGGGAATTAATTAGGACAAAGAAGTATATTTTAATTAATTGATAGAAGTAAAAAAGGATTAGGAAATAATCATATACCTAAAACTTGGGCCAAATCCTATTCTTTCTACACCAATTAGTAGCCCACCACCCCTAGCCCAATCCGATTGACCCGACCCGCCCCAACAGCTACAACTAAACCAGCCTAATCCTAATTTTCCGAAGCAGAACCAAACAGCCCCCTTCACTCATCTCCTCTCTCTTCAAGAAAACCCTAACCAAAATCACCATCACCGCCAGTTCCACCGAAGGACCAGCGAACAAAAGCCGATTTCGGCGTCGCTGACACCATCTCCCATCAACCCCATTCCCTTTTCAAGAAACAGAGCTTCGAACAGCTCGTCCAAGTCGAATCAGCCCCCCCCCCCCCCTCCCCACCCACCAAAATCGAGAAGCACGCAAGGATCTTTGGGTTTCTAGGCCGATCTTCCAACAATCCCCTAGGTAAAGGCTCGTTTCAGTTCGTTGGAGCCTAAAACCATGAAGAAACCACTAGATTCAGACCTCTAGCATTCAAATCGCTCTGAAAAGGTGAGAATCCGTCACTTTTTTCTTCATCAGTTCATTTTTCGAAATTTCACAATTTTCCCCCCTCTTTAATTCGAAATTCAAAGGCAAAAGCTTCTTGAAGAAGCTGTTGAAACACCCCAACCTTCAGCTATAAATACCAGCCTTTGAGGGCTGTTTTAGAACAAGAAAAACAGTTGAAAAACTCCTGTTATTTCATAAGTTTCTTGACAGCCAAAAATTCCCTTAAGTTCGACAATTGAAAAAAAAAAAAAAGATCCCTTGTTTTTTAAGCTAAACAACTGAAAATTCCCCACTATTTTTTAAGCTTCTTAATTCTCAGAAAATTCTTTTGTTTTAACTCGTTAAGTCTTTTGGTTATCAAAATCTTCTTTCAAGCTCTCGGCTAAGCAAAAACTACTTCGAGCGGATTCGAAGACTCGACGATGACAATAGCCTCAGTTTGCTGTCACGGATAAGGTAATCATACTCGTCTTCACTTCATCTTTAATTTTGTAAGAGTAGAAATGTAGACGTTAAATAGCTCTTGTCGATTATGATGTTTTTGCCTATCCGAAATTTGTTTGTTGTTCTGTCCTGTCCTTAATCTGTGTATAAAAGGTAGTTAATAAGGACTAAGAATACTTTAAGGAACTATTCATTAACTTGCAAAATAGGTGGACAACTAGGTTGCTAGTTTGGATTTTTATCTTTAATACTAGTAGAAAGGTTGATTTTACATAACCCTTAGAACATGGAATATGTTCATGCCATGCGTTTAAGGCTATTCTCTGACCTGTTTCTTGTTGAGTTTGAGGCCTAAGTGAATATGGAAATCCCTCCTTAAATCAATAACTGTTGGAATCCAAATGTATTGGCTGCATTTTTTCGCTGGTTGTGAGATTTCGTTTCTTCAGTAAGCCACCCTCGCCTTTCTTTTCATCTCAGTTTCGTACAATTAAATGTAGTCGTTCGATTGTTTTTTTTTTTTTCTTTCGTTCAGTGTTACTTGTTCGAAATCATTCGTCACTGAGTTTTGCTATAAATGGGTACATAAGAATGGTTAGAGAGGATTAAAAATGCTTATAGGGATATTTTCATCGATTTGTAGAATATGGGAATAAGTATGCCATTCATTTAGATTTCTGTTTTGACTGTATATTGGAATCCACGGGCGTCGTTCCTTTATTTAGAAATCAATATTTCAATAGCTAGTATGAACTGTGGTTTTTTTTTTTTTTTGCTTGAGAAAAGTTATTGATTTGTTTGGATAAAAACGGGGATTATTAGTGACTGTTTGGTTTACATTTTTTTTAGTATACTTCTTTCTGATAATTAATGTATTTTTTTGATGCATCATAATATATATGAATTTGTTCCTCCCTTTTTGAGCTTAAATGACTTAATTTTTTAGCGATTGAAACACTTAAAACTGCCATGAAATTAAGGGACAGTAGGCAGTTGTGCTCAGATCCCTTGTACTTTGAGCAAGGATATTACATGTCTCTAGAGTTTCTGCTATTTGGGGGTGCCTGATAGTAAAGATTTTAGAACTTGAATAAATATTAATTCAGCCAAAAGTTCTTACTGCATACTTTGTCTTAGAGCATGACAGAAGCATATAGATGTTTAAGTAGTAATGGGATCATACATTCTTGGTGTGTGTAGAAGTCATGATTGCGAAAATTCCTTTCCCCGCTAACACATAATCTTGTGTTTTTTTTTTTATTATCTTACTCCCAGGAGCTTAGAATCTTCCGAAAATGTGTTCGAATGAGTTTTAAGCGTGCACTTTATTTTGGTATAACCATAAGATCCATGATGTTAGAATTAGCATACTGTTTTTCATTTTTCAACGATATTGATAAAAATAAAAAATAAAAAAATGGAAATATACTTTGTTGAAACTTTTGCATGTATGTCTCTTCTCCTATGATCTGTTAATGAGAATCTACTAAAGAGAATATGGTTCTTAGCCTTTCTTTAAAGCTTAGTGATATACATGTCCATGAATCATTATCTTCCTATAAGCATTTATTAAACTTGACTGAACATGGTGCCAGTAACTCTGGCAAGCTCTGTAAATTAGAGTATCATTCTTGTTTATGTGATTCTGAACCTTTTTCTTTATCTTCTACGGGCCTATTTTAAAAAAAAAAATAAAAAAACATAATGAGAAAAAAAAGTCGTGACACCCGCTAACACATAATCTTGTGTTTTTTTTTATTATCTTACTCCCAAGAGCTTAGAATCTTCCGAAAATGTGTTCGAATGAGTTTTAAGCGTGCACTTTATTTTGGTATAACCATAAGATCCATGATGTTAGAATTAGCCTACTGTTTTTCATTTTTCAACGATATTGATAAAAATAAAAAATAAAAAAATGGAAATGTACTTTGTTGAAACTTTTGCATGTATGTCTCTTCTCCTATGATCTGTTAATGAGAATCTACTAATGAGAATATGGTTCTTAGCCTTTCTTTAAAGCTTAGTGATATACATGTCCATGAATCATTGTAAAAAACTTGATTGAACATGGTGCCAGTAACTCTGGCAAGCTCCGTTATCATTCTTTTTTATGTGATTCGAACCTTATCTTTATAAACCAGTCAAATAAGTATAAAAGTCTAAATGTGATGTGTTAAAAGAGGCATGTTGTTTACAGTATTTACTTTAAATACTCTAAAAGGGTGTTTTTCTTTCGTACATTCTAAAACGAGTACTTTATTTGCAGATTGTAAAAATGTGTTTTTTTTTTGTGGTATAAAAAGGTACTTTTTTTTTTCTTTTAATATGGTAGAAAGAGTACTCTCTTTTTCACGTTATAGAGATCAGTATAGTCAAGAGTACATGTAAAGTTTGTATCATAACTATTTCCTACATCTTTTGGTTCAATAATGTGAACTTGTTTCCAGTTATTTCTGAGTCAAAAACTTCTCTTTGTGTCTAGCTTTGCTGCACTTTATTTAGGAGTCATATCTGCTGAATAATAGTTGCTGAGAATTTGAGAATCTAAAAGTTGCCAAAATTTATCTTTCCCAAGTTTACTTGTGTTTCTTAAAAGGGTGCATTGAGCTAAATTTTTACCTGTAGAGTCTCTAAAAGACTTCATTCAGACCTGCAGCACTTCTTTAAACCAAGATAAACCAAACTTAATCGCTTTACGACATCAGAAACAGAATGAGATTAATGAAGTATTATGCTGATTGAATTTATTTGTAGATCCTTTGTGGTTAAGCAGATACTATAAAGTGTCAATGGATTAAAAAAATAAAATAAGTCTTGAGTATTCTTTTGCTGTTTTGGTTGCTGCAAGTTTGTAAGGCATTCAAATGAGTTCAACTTACGTAGAAAAAATGTGAAACTATCAAGCATGTTGACGTTTGTTAAAAGTTTTGTGTAGAACCTCTATGATGTTTAGAGTCTGTAACTATTCTAAGAGTTATAAAATGCTCCGCTAAACCGCTGGAAACTTGGCTAAGGATTATATTTTTTTACTGAAAACTGTACGTTTATTTTTGCCAACATGTTGTTGTGAAAATCTTCGTAGTGTTCCAGCCATATCTTGAGAATATAAAGTAGCATCTTCGCATGAAGTTTTTGGTTAATGGTTTCACTTAACAGAAGTTATTGTATTTTGAATACAATCTCGTCTAGAGTTTTTTTTTTATTAATTAATATTTTTTTTTTTGAAAGTTGTAGGCCGATGTTATGAAGTCAAGATACTAATCACCATAGTTTTCCTACTGCATAGCATGTTTTATTACGACCAACTCTAACTCTTCCCATTTTTAATGAATTAGCTGAAGATGTGCTTGTTTAATATTATTGTACCTTATTTGGTGTTGTTTATCATTTTTTTAATCAAGATATTCTAATCCTTTCCTTCCCTTTTTTTTTCATGACCACATGGGAGAGCATTTGGAGTTGTGATACAACTCCATCTTTGCCCAGAACCAAAGAAAAATAGTAGCTGCATTGACGTGATTGTGTCTAACAGCCTTCGTTCGTGTCAAGCGTCCCCGTCTTTCTTCCTCTCTTTAAATTTCGTGTCTTTGTGTTAACATCTATATATATATATATATACATGTTGTTTATATTATTGACTAACATTTTTTTTGGATTGTATTTGTAGCATATTTGTTTCTTGTTTGTGTACGAACCCGCGGAGAAATAGTTAAGTATAGAAATTTAATTGCTTATTTTCCTCACCCCCAGTCAGGTATTCACTTTAGTAATATTCCGATTTTAGGCGTATTTAAAATAATAATTGTCAAATGATTTTCAGCTTTTTGTTTATGCATCTTTAGGCTATAAAATGTTTTCTAAATGAGGGACATGAACTGAAATTTCCATTTTTGAGTTGATTCTTCCTCAAACTAACATCTCTGTCTTAATCAGTTTTTTAATGAAAACGAGAGCCAAAAATATAGTTCTTGCAAAGTTAAGGTGTGAGGTGAATTCTGGAAGTAGAAAACACAAGCTAAGAAAAGTGATAAAAATGCCAGGTTCTTTTTTTTTTTTTTTTTTTTTGAAGTGTAAAAATAAGAATTTTAGTGGCCCAAAACATCTTGCTATTTTCAGAATTTGTTCTTTTTGCACTAACGTCAAGCAAGCTTTATCTTCTAAGTTGAAAACAACAAAAATCATATTAGGCTTATATATAGTGGCCAAGCTATTTCACAAGAACTATAAGGTACGTACTTTATTTTAATACACATATACTATCTTATTTTTCAATCAATCTTTTCATGATGTGTGCACTTATCTATATCACGGTACTTATACATATTATTATATTTTCCATGGCTATTTCTAAAAGTATACCTCTTTATACTATTTTTTTACATATGATAAACATACTCCATGTATATATTATTTTCTCATAAAAATATGTATTTTCATACTCTACATTATATATACTGTCCTTATATACAATAACAATATTTATACCTAATCTTCAAAAAATACACATGTACTTTTTTTGTAAACAATATACGTCCCTAGTACATATAATTTTACAACTCGTATTAATTACTTTCCTTCACAATGAGTATGCACACATACTATTATTTTTTTAAACACGTACCATACATATACTACCTTATTTCCATTAATTCCCTTGGTCGTCTTTACATTATATGCATATATATAGTACTATCATGTCTTCAATAACTATTTTTAGTTGCCCATGATATACATATCACATATATATGTTATTTTCTTATAAAAAAAAATATCTTCTTATTCTATATTATACATACTATTCCTATATAAAATAATTGTCATACATATTTTTCTCACGCACACATTAGCATTAACTACTTCCTTTATAAATAAACATTTGCTCGCATAGTTATAATTACTTCAAAACCCCCCTTTTATACAAATAGTTTTGAGAGAGTAGTTTCTTTCCCGCAATTCTTTAAATAGGTAATAATAAATAATTAAATAATCCCCCTCTAGTGTTAATTAAGCTAAGTTTAAAGACTGTCTTCGGATAGGCTCTGAGGGATGCTTAATACCTTCCCCTCGGGGTAAATAAAACCCTTACCTAGAATCTCATAGGTTTCAAAGACTAAAAAATGGAGTTTACATTTTTACAAATGGTTTCCTAATATTTCCTAAAATTAGGTGGCGACTCTGAAAATTTCCAAACCAGAGGAAACATAGTGATAAGTTGTGAACTAGTTTTAATCCGTTAAAAATAGGGCATAACATAATGGCGACTCTGCTAGAAAAAATGCCTTAGGTTTTGACTTTAGTAGACTTAGTTTAAGAAGTAGATACTTGAGGGATGTTTTTTTATTTATTCATATTTTATCACCTATTATTTATCAGTTGCTACATTGCTATATTTGAAAGGACGCAAGCCAAAGCCAAACTTGTGCTCCTTATTTGTTTGAGAAAACACTATTTGTTACTGCTTTCCTTATAATGTCATTGCACTTTCTATCGAGTCTTTGGCCGTACACTTACACACACTATAGTTCACGCGAGGTGTTGTCTTACACGCCTCCACCCCTTCTTTGGATTCTCTAGTTTCAGAGTCGGTACGGTAGTTTACTACGTACCTTCTCGCAGACATTCAGTCTCACTCCGAAATTCTTAGGAAAAAATCTTATTCTAGAAAAAATAAGTCATGCTGCATACACCTTAGGCAGGACAATCCAAGGTATTGTCGCTGCAAATTAGGAATCCACCCTTTGTCAAAGGTTTGAAACCTGAATGACATAACCCTTTATGTGAATTGATGAAATGATCCTTAAGAGACACAAGATGATTTTTTTTTTTTAACAAACAATACTTATCATAACCTTTACCCTTCTTTTTCAGATGGAAATTAACCAAAACCTACCAAATATCCAAATGATAGTCTCATCTCCTCACGACCTGCAAACTTGGTGGAGGAACATAAAAGTGGCACACGGAGAGGAAATCCGACAACATCTGGGGTCGTTAATGTCACTAATGGGTATCCAAGCTAACAAAACTCTCATCGAGCTACTGATAGAATTTTGGGATCCCGCCAGTGTAACCTTCAATTTTTTGGATTTTGAGATAACCCCTACTTTGGAGGAAGTTTGTGGATTCACCGACTTACCATTTGAGGGAAGAATGCCGGTGTTACCATCCTTCATATCGGGAGAGAGATTCTTGCGCATTTTGGGATTTAATGTCTACCCGGTCTTGAGGAACGTGGAAAATGATCGAGTGAAGTTTGACTTTCTTTTTCAGAGATTTGGGCGCCGAGAAAGCTTTGATCGATATCGGGATGAGTTTGCGTGTGACCGCGGAAGGTGGGAGAAAATGCGGCCACGAGCCTTCGCCATAGCCTTGTTGGGAGTCTTGGTCTTCCCAAAGAGAGCCTACCGAATCAATATTAACCTTTTGCCACTTGTTATGAATATCTTCTCGGGACAGGATGAATTGACATTGGTCCCTATGATCCTCGCGGAGACACTCCGAGCTCTATCGGCTTGTTCAAGAGGGCATAACTTTTTTGAGGGGTGTAATCTCTTGCTGCAGTTATGGGCCATGGAACACTTCTATACTCGCCTCCCCATCATGGATTACTGCATAGATACTCGTAGCAGAATTCAGAGCCACAAGGAAAGAATGAGGTACTGGCCTGAACCTATAGGAGAGGAGGAGTGGCGCGCATTCTTGGTTCAGCTCACGGGAGATGCTATTCAGTGGAAATACCCCTAGCTATTAGGGAGACCTTTGGTAAGAACTGCAAATCTATACTTCTTTGAGTTGATCGGGTTGGACGGGATTCAGCCATATGCGCCTCTCAGAGTCTTGACGCAGTTTGGAGTTACACAAAATGTCCCAGTCTGGTCCTATATGGCACTGCATGAAGATAACTATGATAGGGTGGTTCCAGTAGCACGAGTGAGAATTCTGCAAAGAGAATGGCTGAACATGATCACAATTGGTATGGGTGACGAGAGTTGGTGCACACCCGAGTATTATGCCTGGTATAATGTGGGAGGCCTGGCACTTTTGCCAACCGAAGACGGATTCGATGGGCTCACGGACTATGATGTAGCCGCTTGGCTTACAGTTGAGATATTGCCTTTCATGAACGTCAACAATGACATGTACAAAAGCGTAGTAGTTCCGGTTCGATAAACCATTTGATACAGCTGGTAGAAGAGGAAGATCCGGTAGAGCCGGAAGAAGAGATGGAAGAGGATCCAGAAGAAGATCCGACAGAGCAAGATGAACCAATGGAAGAGGATCCAGAAGAAGATCCAGAATGGGAATCAGAGCATAATCTTGTAATGGAGATAGATCCGGAGAAATCACCTGAGTATACTCCAGCAGGATATCCAGAGGAGGAACTAGAGGTGCAATCCGAGTACAGGCCTGCAGTACATGGTATAGAGGAGGGACCTGAGTATGATCCAGAGGCAGGTTGGGAGATAGAGACAGACCCAGAGGAAGAACCTGAGTACGACCCAGGGCCCGATTATGATCCAGCATATGATGGGGATGACAATGACGGCCCGACATGGCCCTAGACTATTTTCTTTCCCCCTTTTTGTTTTCTTTACATTCCAAAAGAGTGTCGTATGGCCCAATCCCTTTGTACGCCCTCGTGGCCACCCTTTGCATTTTCATTTCAAATTTCCATCGACCCATTCCTTTTGTATGCCTTTATGGCCATTCCCCCTGTGTTTTATCTTTCGGGCTCCCATAGGCCTACTCTTGTAAGCTCTCGAGCAACCTTTTGTTGGAATGGAAGTTATGTTTGTTCTAAAAAATCAAAGAATGTGTCAAAAAAGGATCATCATCATCAACTTGTGTGTAACGTAGGCTTACCTCTAGCAAAAAGAGGCCCCACAATTAGGACGCGCTTGTTTGCACGTCGACTTGACGTAATTACGTGATTAAACATGTTACTCTACTCTTTCTAAAGCTTCCCGGACTAACCTTTTTGTTTTCCAATTGTCTTTATTTTGGTTTTATCCCCCCAACAGAGGTTGATTTGTGTTGATCTTCAAACTGGCCGAATCACACTACAATTTGAGGTCTAAGGGAAAAATGACTATCACCAACGAAGTCAACCCAACTGCTAACCTTTCCATAACGAATGAAAATCCAGGAAGCTCAAGAGAGAGGATTAATCTGAACGATGAAGAAGAGATCGCTTTGCTAAAGCTACAACTTGACGAACTAAGAGGAGAACTGCGCCAAGTTCGGGACCTGACCCATCTCACTGTGACTGCTTTCCCAAACCCACCTCACTTTCCGTCCTTGGATTCGCCTATTCTAGAACACTTCCCTCCATCTACACGTCCACCTCCAGTACCCCTTTCCTTTTCCAACCTACCTCCGATCACTCCCGCGAATGTACCAAATCTGCCTAAACAAACCCCTTACATCCCCAACTACACCCATACTTCACAAAACCCACTACCAACCCAAACTGCTACCGCACCTACTTACCCCACCGTGCAGCACATACCAGGGGCACACGTTGACACTTCCCACGAGCAACATGTGCCACCGGTATATGCAGCTGGGGCTCCAACCTTTACCGCTCCTGTCACAGTCAGGGTCCCGTTCGAGGTGGATCAGTATGCAGAAATGGAGAGAGATGCCAAGATAGGAGAAGACGAATCAATCATTAGCCAGCTGCACAGTCTAAGGAAAGAAATGAGGAGCATGCGAGTCACTCGGGGAAGTGAGAGTTTGGATTATGATGATCTATGCATACACCCGGATATTGGCATGCCAGTAGGGTACAAACCTCCTAAGTTTGATGTTTTTGATGGGACAGGTGATCCTCATGCACATTTGAGGGCCTACTGCGACAAGTTAGTAGGAGTGGGAAGGAACGAGAAATTGAGGATGAAGTTGTTTATCAGAAGTTTGTCAGGAGAGGCGCTCACTTGGTATACTCGCCAAGATCCTCGCAAGTGGAGCGACTGGCAGGATATGGCTGGGGATTTCATGACTCGCTTCGGATTCAACACTGAGATCACACCAGACAGGTTTTCTTTGAGCAACGTACAAAAGAAATCAACTGAATCATTCCAGGATTACGCAAGACGTTGGAGAATTGAGGCTGCCCGAGTTATGCCCCCATTGGATGAAAGTGAGCTCAGCAAGTATTTCATTCGAGCTCAGGAAGGCATCTACTTTGAAAAGATGATGGGATCGATGGGCCAAAAGTTCGCCGATTTGGTCAAAATGGGAGACTTTTTGGAAGAAGGAATCAAGTCCAGAAAGATTCAATCAATGGCTGCGCTGCAAGCCGCAAGCAAAGCCATACAGTCAGGTTCCATCAGCGGAATTAAGAAGAAGAAGGAGGACGTATCTAATATCACACCTTACCACCAGCGAGGAGAGTCATCTCGCCCATACCCCACAAACCCCCAAATCTTTGCTCATGCCCCTTATGTCCCATACCCAGTTTATAATGCCCAACCACATTACAACCCACCACGAGCCCCCACTTACCAAAACCCTCCAAGACCTTACACCCCTATCCAAGCACCCGTCCACCAAAATAGACCACCATATGCCCCAAGACCTCGCCCAACTCCCGAAGTCAGAAATACCCGAACCTACACCCCCATAGCCGAGCCTTTAGCCTAGTTATTTGAAAGGTTGAGGACAGCAGGATTGTTGCAACCAATTGAAGGAAGAATCCCTGACCCAATTCCTCGAAACTTTGATGGGAACAAACGTTGCGCATATCATTCGGGAATTCAGGGACATGACACCGAGGAATGCTTTGGTTTGAAAAACCAGGTTGAAGCTTTAATCAAGAGTGGAGCAATTCAATGCACTGCAGCGCCCCCGAATGTGAACAACAACCCGCTACCAAATCATGGAAATCGGGCAGTTAATATGATATCATTTGATGAGGAATATGACTTGGAGGGAACCATTGTGCCCGTTGGAAACACAGAGGCATTTGTCGCAACATCCCCAACTGCTCCCATCATCACGGTACAGTTGAGGGCACCGGTAATTGTCCAGACATACCAACCAAAATCCATGGTGACCACTGTTGTCGCAAGAAAGCACGATTATGATTCTAGGGCAATCCCATGGGACTATCAATCAAAATGGAAGGCTAAGATGACAGAAGCTACAGTTGGCCATGGAATGACAAGGTCAGGAAGATGTTATGTCCCGGAGGATCTAAACAGAGGAAGTTCAGGCAAAGAGCACAATCAAAGGAGAAACATTACTGATGCCGAGGCAGCAGAATTCTGGAAGAAGATGCAAACCAAAGATTATTCAATCGAGGAACAGTTGAAGAAGACACCTGCCCAAATATCGATCATGTCCTTGTTGATGAGTTCTAAAGCCCACAGGGATGCTTTAGTTAAGGTGTTGAGTGGAGTAAACATATCGAATGAGACGACGAGTGAAACGCTGGCCACAATAATTGGATAGATTGTTGAAGCAAACAAGATTTCTTTTCGCGATGATGAGCTCCCACCAGAAGGAACAGAACACAACAAAGCACTTCACATCACCGTGAGGTGCAGAGATAAGTTTGTATCCAGGGTACTTGTTGATGGAGGTTCCGGGTGTAACATTTGCCCTCTCAACACTTTAAGAAATTTGAAGATGGACACAGGAGAAATGAAAGAAAGCCACATGAAGGTCCGAGCTTTTGACGGAACACAAAGAAGCGTCATTGGAGAAATATATCTACATTTACAGATCAGGCCCGTTGAGTTCCCGATCCTTTTCTAAGTGATGGACATATCGTCAACTTACAACTTGTTGTTAGGAAGGCCATGGGTCCACATGGCTGGAGCCGTTCCTTCCACTTTGCATCAGTGTTTGAAATTCGAATGGGGTTGGGAGAAAATCGTAGTTCAGGGGGAACTTAGTCACCCCGTCTATTCTGAACGCTCTATCCCGATCATTGAAGAAATGGGAGAATTAGATGGAGCTACCTTTCATGCTGTGGAAATCATGCAAGCTGTAAAAATAGGTGAGATGGTAGGATCTGATGAAATGAAGATGTCGAGCGCGGCAAAGATGGTAGCGTCAGAGATGTTGAAGTACGGCTACCAGCCAAAGTGTGGGTTAGGCCCAAAATCTGATGGCATAACTGAACCAATTCAAATAAAGCAATAGAAGGGTACTTTTGAGCTCGGGTATGATCCTATGTTTGGAGAAACTAGCGGCGTCAAGAGAATCTTTGTGCCAGAGCAAGTTCCTGTCCAGGGTCAGATGATTGTGCCAGAGGTCGATGAAGATATCATAGAAGGAATGGAGAACCTGTTCGTGACAATGATCGAGGAGTGTTGTGGGGAGACTGAAGCAGATGCCGAGACACCGACTATTCGTGATGCCGAACCAGGAGAGATCTTGCAGAATTAGACCGTCAGTCCATCCTTGGTTCGCCGGGAGTCTTGGTAGTGTGGAATTGTAGTTTGTTTTCAAAATAGCATGATCAATTGAGGCTTGAATCATGCCTGTGCTCTTTTGTCATCCGCCTCTTTCTTTAAAAGCATTGAATGCTTCTTTAATGAAAATGCATTTCTATTTTTCTATTAAAAATATCATATCTTACTTATACTCGCTTTTCTTTTTCAGCACTCAAACTAGTAAAAATATTCATTCTATGATTATGACATGTAATGAAACCGTTGAGCAAAGTACAAACGGCGAACAAGATTACGAGGAATACGACGAAAGCATGATGCCTGAGAATCTTCCGCAAGAGATCGAGCAACTCGAGAATCAAAAGAAACCGAACTTGGATGAAACTGAGATAGTTAACTTGGGAGACGAAGAAACAAAGGAAGGAAACTCGGATCAAAGATACACTTAGAAGCTGAACGGAACAAGAATTGTTGGAATTGCTTAAGCAGTATGTCGACGTATTTGCTTGGTCCTATGACGACATGCCCGGGCTGAGCACCGACATCGTCTCTCATAGGCTACCAACTGATCCCACCCGCCCGCCGATCAAGCAAAAGCCAAGGAAGTTCAAGCCCGATTTGAGTTTAACGATCAAAGAGGAAGTCACTAAGCAGATTGAAGCAAATGTCGTGAGGGTTACAAACTACCCTTCCTGGTTGGCCAACATTGTGCCCGTGCCAAAGAAGGATGGAAAAATCAGGATATGTGTGGATTATCGGGATCTCAACAAAGCTAGTCCTAAGGATGACTTCCCCCTTCCGAACATTCACATACTCATCGATAATTGTGCAAAACATGAGTTATAGTCATTTGTCGATTGCTTTGCAGGATATCATCAGATTTTGATGCACGAGGATGATGCAGAAAAGACAGCGTTTACCACTCCATGGGGGAGGGGGGGAGGGGTGTACTGCTACCGAGTAATGCCATTTGGCCTTAAGAACGCTAGTGCGACCTGCATGAGGGCCATGACTACTGTGTTCCACGATATGATTCATAAAGAGATCGAAGTCTACGTAGTCGATATCATTATCAAATCTTGAAGGAGTTCAGATCATTTTACTGACCTAAGGAAGTTCTTTGAACGATTGTAGAGGTACAACTTGAAGTTGAATCCAGCAAAATGTGCATTTGGAGTTCCCGCCGGAAAATTATTAGGATTCATTATTAGCAGAAAAGGCATAGAGTTAGATCCTTCAAAAATCAAGGCAATCCAAGACTTGCCTCCCCCGAAGAGCAAGAAAGACGTAATGAGTTTCCTCGGAAGGCTCAATTACATTAGTCGGTTCATCGCACAGTCGACGGTGATTTGTGAACCCATATTTAAGCTGCTGAAGAAAGATGCTGCCACAAAATGGACAGAAGAGTGTCAGAAGGCCTTCGATAGAATCAAGGAGTACTTGTCCAGTCCACCCGTATTGGTCCCGCCAGAACCGGGAAAACCTCTATTGTTGTACTTGTCTGTATTAGATGGTGCGTTCGGATGTGTGTTGGGACAACACGATGAGACAGGGAAGAAGGAGCAAGCCATTTACTACCTAAGCAAGAAATTCACACCGTACGAGGCAAGGTACACTTTGTTGGAACGCACATGCTGTGCTTTGACTTGGATCGCACAAAAGTTGAGACACTACCTATCTGCGCACACCACGTACTTGATCTCAAGGATGGATCCACTCAAATACATCTTCCAGAAGCCGATGCTTACCAAGAAATTAGCAAAATAGCAGATCTTGTTAAGTGAGTTTGATATCGTGTACATAACTCAAAAGGCTATCAAGGGACAAGCATTGGCGGATCACCTTGCAGAGAACCCTGTAGACAATGAATACGAGTTGCTTACAACCTATTTTCCCGATGAGGAAGTACTGTTAAAAGGGGAAGATATTTCAGAGCCTTATTCAGGATGGAGGATGTTTTTTGACGGAGCATCAAATTTCAAAAGAGTTGGAATAGGAGCAGTTTTGGTTTCCGAGACAAAGTCAAGACTACCCTATCTCAAAGCAAAGATCGATTTCCCCGCACGAACAATATGGCGGAATACGAAGCTTGCATCCTGGGCTTAGGATGGCGGTTGATATGAACATCAAAGAACTTTTGGTAATAGGCGATTCGACCTATTAGTTCATAGGTACTAGAGAATGGACCACCAAGAATGTCAAAATTCTTCCATACTTACATTGCGTAAAGGAGTTGTGCAAGTTCACGAGAGATTGACTTCAAGCATGTCCCTCGAATCCAAAATGAGTTTGCTGATGCCCTTGCGACATTGTCATCAATGATCCAACATCCAGACAAGAATTACATCGACCCTATCAAGGTAGAAATACACGACCAGCAAGCATATTATTTTCATGTCGATGAGGAATTGGATGGCCAGCCATGGTACTACGATATTATAAAGTTGCTCGAGATAAGAGAATATCCGAAAAATGCTACTAACTAACAGAAGCGAGCCTTAAGGAGAATGGAAAATCACTTCTTCCTCAATAGAGAAATCCTGTATAGGAGGACTTCAGATCTAGGATTGCTAAGATGTGTGGATGCCGCAGAGGCGACAAGGTTGTTAGAAGAAGTACACGCATGAACATATGGACCCACATGAATGGATTCACTTTGGCAAAGAAGATTCAGAGAGTGGGATACTTTTGGATGACTATGGAAAGAGACAGCATTCGCTATGTACAAAAGTGCCATCAATGTCAGGTTCACTTAGATTTCATTCGAGTTACCCCAAATGAGCTCAAGTGATAGGTTCCCCTTGGCCGTTCACCGCTTGGGGCATGGATGTGATTGGACCTATTGAACCCCCTGCATTAAATGGACATCGCTTCATCTTGGTGGCCATCGATTATTTCATTAAATGGGTCGAAGCTTTAACGTGCAAGGTAGTAACGAAGAAGGTGGTAGTAGATTTTATTCGCAATAATATAGTCTGTCGATTTGGGATTCCACAGTCAATTATCATAGATAATGCAGCCAATCTCAACAGCGATCTTATGAGAGAGACTTGTGAAAAGTTTAGGATTGCTCACCGAAATTCCACAGCTTATCGACCACAGATGAATGGAGCTGTCGAGGCAGCAAATAAGAACATCAAGAAGATCTTGAGGAAGATAATAGACAGTCAAAGGCAGTGGCATGAAAAGTTGCCATATGCTTTGCTTGGTTACCGTACCACGGCTAGAACATCCACAGGAGCAACTCCCTACATGCTGGTCTATGGTTCATAAGCTGTGATACCCGCAAAAGTAGAGATACCTTTTTTGAGAATTATCCAAGATGTTGGTTTGGACGATGCAGAATGGATACGTAGTAGACACGAACAGTTGATGCTCATTGATGAGAAAAAGATGGACGTTGTCTATCACGGTTAGCTTTATCAGAACAGGATGTCCAAGGCATTTAACAAGAGAGTAAGGCCTAGGAAATTCAAACCAGGGTAGTTGGTTTTAAAGCGAATATTTCCTCATCAGGACGAAGCTAAAGGGAAATTCGCACCAAATTGGCAAGGTCCATACGTGGTTCATCGAGTGCTTTCAGGAGGGGCATTGATTTTGGGAGAAATGGATGGTAAAGTGAGCACGAAGCCCATCAACTCAGACTTGATCAAGAAGTACTACATCTGAAGACATCCAAGCTAGCTTTTTCTTTTCCGTTGTAATTTGCATTTCTATTATAACAGAACTGCGCTGACCTGACTTCCCATGGTGGGATACGTAGGAAACCCACATCGGGTCCGGTCTCTTGTAATAGAAACCCCAAAAACATTATCTTCATGTAACTGGAACTACGATTCGACCTGATTTCCCTTAGTGGGATACGTAGGCAATCCCCACCGGATTCGGCCCCTTTATTAATCTTGTTTTTTATTATAATTGAACTACGTTATGACCTGATTCCATTTGGATATATAGGCAGCCTGAGTCGTTCCTCGGTCACATCACATTATATATCATTTTCTTTTCATTTCTACCCCTGAACTACATACAGACCTAATTCCTATTTGGGATACGTAGGCAACCTAAAAAGGTTCGGTCATACCCTTAGGAAACCTTTTATTTGTAATGTAACTATCGATTAGGATCGGTCTCGTCATCAAAGACATCGCTGCACTTGGCTTGAATACGAAGAAGCGTCATCAGAAGAACAGACTATGCAAAGGCATCATTTGGATACAGGCGTTAGAATGGAGAAGCTCAATGCATTTCGAAACATGTCATTTGTTACACCCCGTATCTTCGAAGAAGCACTTATCAAATTTGAAACATAAGTATGTTGAGTTATGGTTAAGTAAAACCACTTTGGAATGTAAGGAGCAAATATTATTAAGTATATTTAATAAGTGAATGATGTATATAAGGTATACCGAAAGATTTTATAAGGAAATGAGTGGAAGTAATGGAGTAGTGCGACTTTGGAGAAAGGATGGGTGAAGTTTGTGTGTGAAAATTTTGGTCCAAATTGGGGGACGAATATCTCTTAGAATATGAATTGTTTTGAAGTGAAACAAAATCCTAAAATGAAGTTCGTCGAGTCTAGTTTCCAAGCAACAAACCTCTCATCGAAAGACATCGGAGTAGAGAATTATGGACGTTACAAGTTTCGACAAAGTAGAAACGCGTGCTACAGTAAATTGCTACAGTGACCCCTCGAATTTGACCCTTATATAAGGGGTAAAAAAAACCCCTTTTTTCACCCTATTTTAGCCCAGAAATTTCCAAAAATCAGTAGGGAGAGTGAGGGTACCAAAAAGTGAGCAATTTTCAAGTGACGGAATATTAGTTTAGGTCCAGCTAACGCATAGTTGTGATTCTAGTATTGTTTTGCGGTGGATTTTAGCGTGGATATTGAGGATATTGCTTTCTTAACAAGAAAGAAAAGGTATGAATCTTTCTCTTTTGGTATTATTTAAGGCTTATTCTCGGAGACAAAGTCGTTAAATAATTGTGTAGTAAGTTGGTTAGTTATGGAAGTTGAAAAATAGCGTGTGGGATGTTTTATGGTACATATTGGTGTTGGAAATGATATTATTGATGTTGGTATGTTGTTGTTGTTTCATTGAGATTTCCTGGCTTATCTACCTTTGTTGTGATGTGTATATATGTATGCTGGTTTGAAAGGTGTGTGCCTTTGTTGTGATGTATTGATGGGAAAAGGATGGACGTTGTCCGTCTTTGTTGTGATGTGTATATGTATCACAAGGATGTAAGAGAGGTGGCCTTTGTTAATCGACACACGGACAGGGGGTTTGTGGCTCTTTGTTATGATGTGTACCTCCTCAAGGGGTGTCTGTGGCCTTTGTTGTGATGTGTATATATATATGACGCTAAGAATTTGTTGTGATGTGTATATGTATTCTGGGGGTGACGCCGTGGCCTTTGTTATGATGTGTATATATCGAAAAGGTGGGGTGACGTTGTGGCCTTTTGTTGTGATATTTCTATGGATATATGTGTTTCTTTGATATAGCTAACCGATGCATTTATTTTGCCAACCATTGGACATGTCTCAAATGTTTTCCGCATTTATGTATACGATTTTTATGCCTTACATACTAGTACAATTTCTGACCCCCTTTTTTTTTATTACTTACACTTATGCACCGGCTTAGGAAACGTGGAGAGCTCCATTGTTTTAGCATTGAGTTATTTTGGTACACCATCCTTTTGACATAGACTTGGTTACACTCTTAGAGGTCTGTAGACATATGTGGGTTGTGTATATACGATTTGGTCAGCTATATTGATGTAGTTCGTCTTGGGTGTCCTCGTGTATAGTGGCGCCTTGTATATTGCATATTTGTTATGTTTTGGTTAATTCTCAGGAGACAGGTTCTCTTTGATGTATGACATGATGAGTTCATAGCAGGCTTTCAGTGCCATATTGTTTTCAGTTTCAGTCTGATTATATCTAGCGGGTCGTATACGGGTGCCCAGTTCAGGCACTAGTCATGGCCCATCGGTTTGGGTCGTGACATCATTATCTAAAAAAAAATGATAGAGTTTTATTGCATTTATATGTAGTATATATGCATGCATATCTGATTTCTAAAAACCATTTTTTTCTTGTTTTCAAAATGTATTTATGTACATTTCCACCTACCAAGTCTCTGGATAGAGATCTCCACAACCGAAAAAGCTCAAAGGATTCAAGTGAGAAGGCTAGGGCCACGATCGACACAAACCAACACCCCCTCCCAAACTAATAATTTTTCTTTGAGTACAGGATTGACAGGAATTAGGACGAGATGACATCGAAGCGAGCTTCCAGTGGAGGTGTCATAAGATCCATCACTACATCATGAGCCAAAATAACCTTCTCCTATTTTATTTTGTTATCTTAGCTTATGCACCTCTGACCGTTTTATTTAAATTTGCAGGTATCTCCAGAAACAGGGTCAAGGTCGATTATTCGAAGATGGGGGCCCCGGTAACAACCTCGTTCCTCAATAATAACTCCGTCAATCGGAGATCTACCTTCTAATTGCATTAAATAATTCCATCAATCGGAGATCTACCTTCTAATTGCATTAAATAATTCCACCAATCGGAGATACAATCTAACTGCGACTAACTCCGCCAATCGGAGATACGATCTAACTACGACTAACTCCGCCAATCGGAGATCTACCTTTCTAACTGCGTCGAATAACTCTGCCAATCGGAGATATGATCTAACTACAATTAACTCCGCCAATCGAAGATACAATGTAACTGTGACTAACTTCGCCAATTAGAGATACCATCTAATTGCATCAACTAACTTCGCTAATCGAGGATACCGTCTAACAACGTCAATTACCCCGCCAATCGGGGACCTCCATTTAACTTCGCCAACAACTTCGCCACCCGAAAGCTTTACATTACAGTTGCTCCGCCAGCCGAAAACTTTACATTTCAGTCGCTTTGCCAATCGGAGCTTTTACCTTACAGTTGCTCCGCCAGCCGGAAGCTTTACATTTCAGTCTCTCCGCAAATCGGAGCTTTCAATTCTAGTTTGTCTACAATCCTTTCCTTTATTTCCTTATGTTATTATTACATTACAACTCTGAACTGCACAAATATCTTTACATCTTTTGCAGGTCAACAAAATACACCGTGGAACTATCTCTGACACAGCGAACTAAGGCACCCCGCTTGATAAGGACATCAAACTCACAAGCTAGAGTCAATGAATCTGCTCTCCGCTTTAGCTCACCAATCAGTTTTCCTTTCAATTTTTGAGAAGACAGCATTCTTCTGAGAATCCACATTCTAGAGACTTAGCAAATTCTTTTGCATCCTAAGGTCATCATTACGCGATACTGGGACAGTTTTGAGCGTCAATCCTCTACGACAGGCTGATATGATCCTAGGACAGCACGGAGATCTATTCGTGTAGAGTCTCGCTTATGGGTGTGTTGCGGCTGCCACATTTATAATCAGGAGGCTGCGAAGGTACATCCTGTCTTCAAAAAGATATTTTTCATTAGCAATCTTCTCCCCCCAAATTTGACCACATTTTTCTAACAACATCTAGTGTCACCTTAATTCGACATTGGGACAAAATTTTAAGGATCCCTCAAAATTTTCTATCTTCTCGTTTTCTTTAAACTGAATTAATTCCCGTCCTCTTCAATACATAGGCGACTCGAAGTCAAGCCAATCGTATCCCATTCTATCTATTTTCGCTCATGTTGAAACCACTACCCTTTCTATCTCCGAAACCTCGTGTTACCATAACTACAACACTGGGACAAATTTTTGAGAATCGCTCAAAATTTTTACACAACTCAACCTTTCAAATCTCCAATAAAACTATTATCCCCTGTCCATAACAAAAGAGCCAGTGTCCTCATAATTCAGAGACTGTGGCAAAAATTTGAGGACCTCTCAATATTTTATCGTCTCCTTGTTCGAACTACATCGACCTGATTCTCTTATGACCTGAGATATATAGGCTACTCAGGAACCAGAGTTCGGTCAAATTCATAAACTCACCCATCCATCCCCAAAAGAATTACTCTTTTTTAGTTGTACTCTTTCCAAACTCAATCTGATTTACTCGTCGGGACAAAATCGGGTTTACGTCAACGTCTTCGCCCAAAGACTTTTTCATCATCCCTGGTCGAAGAGGAACAAGCTGTTGACACCCAATTTTGACCCTTCTTTTTTATTTAATTAATTTCACTATGCTTCTCAATCATGAAAATTCCCCAATAAATGAGTTTGGAATATTTTCACTAATTACTACACTATTTTTTAGATATTATTTCTCTAAAATTAAGAAATTTTTATTGTTTCTTAAAAATCACCAAATATCATTTTTTTTTATATATATATAATTAAAAATAAATTACTAAACATAATTCTTTACAATTAAATCACTCAAAAATAGTGTTGGTATTCTTATATCAATATTGGCGTTGGCATTTTTCCTTTAATCCTATTTATTGCTATGTTTATCATCTTCTTACTATATTTTTTAAAACTAAATACATATATTAAACTACTCTATTGTAATTTATATAGGTATACATTTTGTGGGAATTACGTAGGACAAAGAAGCATATTTTAATTAACTGATAGAAGTAAAAAGGGATTAGGAAATAATCATCTACCTAAAACTTGGGCCAAATCCTATTCTTTCTACACCAATTAGTAGCCCAAAAATGCCCCAGCCCAATCCGATTGACTCCGACCCGCAAAACACCTACAACTAAACCAGCCTAATCCTAATTTTCCTAATCAGTAACCAAACAACCCCCTTGACCCATCTTCTCTCTCTTCAAGAAAATCACCTCCAACTAAAATCACCTCACCGCCGGTTCCACCAAAGGACTAGCGAACAAAAGCGAGCATCGCCGACACCATCTCCCATCAACCACGTCCCTTTTCCAAAAAGCTTTGATTGACCTTGTGGCAAAACTGAAAGCAGCCACAAAAAGAATCGAGAAGCACGCAAGGATCTTTGGGTTTCAGGCCGATCTTTCCAACAATCCCTTGGGTAAAGGCTCATTCCAATCCGTTGGAGCCTAAAACCATGAAGAACCACTAGATTCGGAACCTCTAGCCTTCAAATCGCTCTGAAAAGGTGAGAATTCGTCACTTTTTTCTTCATCATTTCATTTTTTAAAATTTCACAATTTTTCCCCCTCTTTAATTCGAAATTCAAAGGCAAAAGCTTCTTGAAGAAGCTGTTGAAACACCCCAACCTTCAGCTATAAATACCAGCCTTTGAGGGCTGTTTTAGAACAAGAAAAACAGTTGAAAAACTCCTGTTATTTCATAAGTTTCTTGACAGCCAAAAATTCCCTTAAGTTCGACAATTGAAAAAAAAAAAAAAAGATCCCTTGTTTTTTAAGCTAAATAACTGAAAATTCCCACTATTTTTTAAGCTTTTAATTCTCAAAAATTCTTTTTTGTTTTAACTCGTTAAGTCTTTTGGTTATCAAAATCTTCTTTCAAGCTCTCGGCTAAGCAAAAACTACTTTGAGCGGATTCGAAGACTCGACGACGACAATAGCCTCAGTTCGCTGTCACGGATAAGGTAATCATACTCGTCTTCACTTCATCTTTAATTTTGTAAGAGTAGAAATGTAGACGTTAAATATCTCTTGTCGATTATGATGTTTTTTCCTATCCGAAATTTGCTTGTTGTTCTGTCCTGTCCTTAATCTATGTATAAAAGGTAGTTAATAAGGACTAAGAATACTTTAAGGAACTATTGATTAACTTGCAGAATAGGTGGACGACTAGGTTGCTTGTTTGGATTTTTATCTTTAATACTGGTAGAAAGGTTGGTTTTACATAACCCTTAGAACATGGAATATGTTCATGCCATGCGTTTAAGGCTATTCTCTGACCTGTTTCTTGTTGAGTTTGAGGCCTAAGTGAATATGGAAATCCCTCCTTAAATCAATAACTGTTGGAATCCAAATGTATTGGCTGCATTTTTTCGCTGGTTGTGAGATTTCGTTTCTTCAGTAAGCCACCCTCACCTTTCTTTTCATCTCAGTTTCGTACAATTAAATGTAGTCGTTCGACTGTTTTTTTTTTTTTTTATCCTTCGTTCAGTGTTACTTGTTCGAAATCATTCGTCACTGAGTTTTGCTATAAGTGGGTACATAAGAAAGATTAGAGAGGACAAAAATGCTTATAGGGATATTTTCATCGATTTGTAGAATATGGGAATAAGTATGCCATTCATTTAGATTTCTATTTTGACTGTATATTGGAATCCACGGGTGTCGTTCCTTTATTTAGAAATCAATATTTCAATAGCTAGTATGAACTGTGGTTTTTTTTTTTTTTTGCTTGAGAAAAGTTATTGATTTGTTTGGATAAAAACGGGGATTATTAGTGACTGTTTGGTTTACATTTTTTTAGTATACTTCTTTCTATTAATTAATATATTTTTTTGATGCATCATAATATATATGAATCTGTTCCTCCCTTTTTGAGCTTAAATGACTTGATTTTTTAGACATTGAAACACTAAAACTGCCATGAAATTGTGGGACAGTAGGCAGTTGTGCTCAGGTCCCTTGTACTTTGAGCAAGGATATTACATGTCTCTAGAGTTTCTGCTAATTGGGGGTGCCTGATAGTAAAGATTTTAGAACTTGAATAAATCTTAATTAAGCCAAAAGTTCTTACTGCATACTTAGTCTTAGAGCATGACAGAAGCATATAGATGTCTAAGTAGTAATGGGATCATACATTTTTGGTGTGTGTAGAAGTCATGATTGCGAAAATTCCTTTCCCCGCTAACCCATAATCTTGTGTTTTTTTAATTATCTTACTCCCAGGAGCTTAGAATCTTCCGAAAATGTGTTCGAATGAGTTTTAAGCGTGCACTTTATTTTAGTATAACCATAAGAACCATGATGTTAGAATTAGCCTACTGTTTTTCATTTTTCAACGATATTGATAAAAATAAAAAATAAAAAAATGGAAATGTACTTTGTTGAAACTTTTGCATGTATGTGTCTTCTCCTATGATTTGTTAATGAGAATCTACTAATGAGAATATGGTTCTTAGTCTTTCTTTAAAGCTTAGTGATATACATGTCCACGAATCTTTGTAAAAAACTTGATTGAACATGGTGCCAGTAACTCTGGCAAGCTCTGTAAATTAGAGTATCATTCTTGTTTATGTGATTCTGAACCTTTTTCTTTATCTTCTTTTTTTTAAAACAAAGGGAAACCAGTCAAATAAGTATAAAAGTCTACATGATGTGTTAAAAGAGTCATGTTGTTTACAGTATTTATTTTAAATACTCTAAAAGGTGTTTTTCTTCCGTACATTCTAAAACGAGTACTTTCTTTGCAAATTGTAAAAATGTATTTTTTTTTGTGGTATAAAAAGGTACTTTTTTTTTTTTTTTTGCTTTTAATATGGTAGAAAGAGTACTCTCTTTTTTACGTTATTGAGATCAGTATAGTCAAGAGTACATGTAGGGTTTGTATCATAACTATTTCCTACATCTTTTGGTTCAATAATGTGAACTCTTTTCCAGTTATTTCTGAGTCAAAAACTCCTCTTTGTGTCTAGCTTTGCTGCACTTTATTTAGGAGTCCTATCTGCTGAATAATAGTTGCTGAGAATTTGAGAATCTAAAAGTTGCCAAAATTTGTCATTCCCAAGTTTACTTGTGTTTCTTAAAAGGGTGCATTGAGCTAAATTTTACCTGTAGAGTCTCTAAAAGACTTCATTCTGACCTTCAGCACTTCTTTAAACCAAGATAAACCAAACTTAATCGATTTACGACATCAGAAACTGAATGAGATTGATGAAGTATTGTGCTGATTGAATTTATTTGTAGATCCTTTGTGGTTAAGCAGATACTATAAAGTGTCAATGGATTGAAAAAATAAAATAAGTCTTGAGTATTCTTTTGTTGTTTTGGTTGCTGCAAGATTGTAAGGCGTTCAAATGAGTTCAACTTATGTAGAAAAAATGTGAAACTATCAAGCATGTTGAAGTTTGTTAAATGTTTTGTGTAGAACCTCTATGATGTTTAGAGTCTGTAACTATTCTAAGAGTTATAAAATGCTCCGCTAAACCGCTGGAAACTTGGCTAAGGATTATGTTTTTTTACTGAAAACTATATGTTTATTTTTGCCAACATGTTGTTGTGAAAATCTTCGTAGTGTTCCAGCCATATCTTGAGAATATAAAGCAGTATCTTCCCATGAAGTTTTTGGTTAATGGTTTCACTTAACCAAAGTTATTGTATTTTGAACACAATCTCGTCTAGTGTTTTTTTTTTTTTTTTTTTGGAAAGTTGTAGCCCGATGTTATGAAGTCAAGATACTAATCACCATAGTTTTCCTACTGCATAGCGTGTTTTATTATGACCAACTCTAACTCTTCCCATATTTAATGAATTAGCTGAAGATGTGCTTGTTTAACATTATTGTACCTTATTTGGTGTTGTTTATCATTTTTTTTAATCAAGATATTCTAATCCTTTCCTTCCCTTTTTTTTTCATGAACACATGGGAGTGCATTTGGAGTTGTGGTACGACTCCATCTCTGCCCAGAACCAAAGAAAAATAGTAGCTGCATTGACGTGCTCGTGTCTAACAGCCTTCGTTCGTGTCAAGCGTCCCCGTCTTTCTTCCTTTTTAAAAAAATAAAAAATAAATTTACCCTCAACAAGGCCTTTTATTAATTTATGCCAAAAAAGAAAAAAGCAATAGGACCAAACTTTGGTCCCTAAGTGTTCAGAATGGAAAAAACATATTAAATTTGTAAATACTAAAAAGATAAAAAGGACCAGGTCCTTTATTGTTGTCTAAAACCCTACGGTTGAGCTTCTCTCTCTTCGCTTGAGCTTCTCTCTCTACGTTTCTGCTGTCTTTGGTGTCAAAGTGATGATCGGAAAACTCATCGGAGGAGATTTCCTTGTCAACTCTTCGATGTCCATCTGATCATTGATGGTCCAAACTTGCTGCATCTCCCGCCTTCAGATAAGTTTTTATTTGATTCTTTTCATTTATGATGTCACTGTAGCTCTGACCTTCTATTTGCTTATTTTTTGCAGGTATCCTCGATATGTATGCTTCTTCCCAGCTGAGCTGCTGTGTGTCTTCAAGGAGTTGTTGACAAAGGTACCATTTCTGTGTTCTTAGCTTGAAATATAGAAATATTAGTGGAGATTA
>NW_026726134.1:0-45414 GCF_029784015.1 Lycium ferocissimum
GTGTAGGGTTGGGGCCTTTTGGCCGTAATTTCACTTTGATACTCTTAGGGGGTACGTAGACATGTGTGGGTTGTATATAGGTGTTGTTCGGTATGTCAATATGGCTTTTTTTGGGATTTCCCATATAGTGGCGGCCTTTTGGCACATTTGTTATGTTTTGATTATTTTGCCCCGGGAGACGGTTTTGTAAATTTGAGTTTTTCCCTTTAATTTTTTTAATTTTTTCCGCCCCAAATTGGATTTGACTATTCTAAAATCGTATACAGTGTCATTCAGGCATAGTCAGGGCCCCGGGGGTTAGGTGGTGCCAGTTCTCATTTTTCCCCTTTTCGTCTTGCTTATCCTTAAACTTTGTTTTTTGGCCCTTCCAATTTTTACTCTAATTACTTCACTACTAGCCCCTTTTCTTTTTTCTCGTAATAACCCCCAAGGGTTTTCCCAAAATTTTCCCCCTAAGTCCTCGGGGAAATTTTCCCGGGATTTCCTCATAATTATAACAATCCCAAACCTGCACATGGCCTAGAAAATACCTCTCGTGCCTTACAAGGCCACATATAGAAACGCATATGATATACAACTCAACCACACAGGGCTGATTACTATAAAAGAATGCTAAATAATAAAGCTCGTCTCGTAAATCGTATCTAAACAACCTTCCCTAAAATTCCATCTTTCCTTTCTAAGCCTTTCATCAATCGACCCCCTTCACGGAGGTTTACGTACTCGCAAATCATATATTCCCCTTATCTTTATTTTCTTTGACACTTTATAAGTGAATTTATATTTACTACTACAATTAATACTCACATTACATAACTCACCCGTAGCATTCCAAAATTATTTTGATGACAAACTTTACTTCTTTATATAATCACCCACGTCCTGAAGTTCCAATAACGGAAACCCTTACCTTGGCCCTACTCGGGAA
Organism: Lycium ferocissimum; assembly: GCF_029784015.1. Taxonomy (NCBI): domain Eukaryota; kingdom Viridiplantae; phylum Streptophyta; class Magnoliopsida; order Solanales; family Solanaceae; genus Lycium; species Lycium ferocissimum. Next base: position 929 of record NW_026726134.1, read on the forward strand.
CTCTGATCCAGTACAAATAGATCCAACCGAAGTTGGGAAAGTTCTTTTTTTGGTTTCTCTTCCACAGTATGTTCCATGGCGCCCATATCTTCTACAAACGTACCAGTTATACTGATCATCCCAGACTTACCATTGTTCTCATTTGACCCTTATTCTGCGGATCTTTGTCAGTCTAGGATTACTCAAATGATCATCTCCCAATACTTGCCTATCCCTTACCGGTCCAGTTGATTCTTCCTGAATCTCAGATAGGTCTGTCTCTATAGAGGACATAACTTTTGATGGATCAATCTCAATAGAAGGCACATCCTCCGATTGGTATGTATCATAAGAATGACTTACTTTGGAAGCCCCTGCACCATCAGTCTTCTTTCCCGTAGAAGCCATCTCATAGCTACAAAAAATAAACTCAGGGTTAGGATTGGAAATCTCATACCCTACAACTTAGCTCTATCGCACAATCTAGAACAGAAAAGAAAGTAACCATCCTAAATATCCTGCAGCCTCCTGTTTATAAATGTGACGCGCAACACACCCATAAACAAGACTCTACTAGACATGGCTTGTAGACAACCTTAGGACAGAACTGCTCTGATAGCACTTTTGTCACGACCAAAACAGGAGGGTCATGATGGGCACCTTACCATATTGGCAAAGCACCATCTGACGTGTCATGACCCAACTAGAAGGCCATGACGGGCACCCGGAGCTAACCTACCGAGCACCTTTTAACATACTTCTCATGTTCATATCCAGGTGGACCACGAAGATAACTCATAACTATCATAATCGGTAAGGGCATTAGTCAAAAAGATAAATACACAGCTATATAATCATGTATTGACTATGCCCGCGGGCCTGGTGACAAAGGGCACGCAAAATGATATAAAAAAATATGGCGTGAGGTTGTAGGACATCTAACCTAGAATACTATTGCCTCTGACCCCCTCTGAACTCACTAACAGCTCCTAAGGATCTGGCTTTCTTATTATAACCCCTATCATGCTCACGCTCATGCTCACTCATCCATTCTTTGTCCTGTTCCTCCAGTTACGGGTGTGGGCCTGAATACGAGAAATATCCATACCTTCCTGAAGTGAGGCCGTAAAACAATCATTAATCAAATGGGGTCCCAATCCACTCACAAACAGGTGAACGCATTCTCCCATGTTGGCCACCATAGCTGGAGCATACCTAGCCAAAGAATTAAAATGAAGGCTATACTCCCGACACTACGTGTTCCCTAATACGAGGTTGAGAAACTTATTAGCTACGCCCGTTTAACCGGCAGCAAATAGTGTCGGAGAAAGGTATCTACAAACTCTTGCCATACCGTTGGAGGCGCGTTAACCCCTCTAGAATACATCCAAGTACTATACCAATGAACAACCATATCTCCCAATCTATAAGAGGCCAGCTCAATCGATTCAACTTCAGAAGCATGCATTACCCGCAATGTTCGCAACATCTCATCTATGAAGTTCTGCGGGTCCTCGTCTGGTTTTGACCCAAAGAACTCTGGAGGGTCCAAATTAATGAAATCACGAAATCGAGCACTAACGGCTGTCACCTGGCCGAACCGCCTGTGGGCACGAGCGGCTACTAGCGGCTCGACAGGCGAATGGCCCCTCCTCATCTCTTCGCACGAGGCATCCGGTGGAGGAAGCTGGGGTCTTTCGGAGCCTAGGTGGGGGCTCCTCTATGCTCCACTGGAGCGGGCGCAAGGCAGTGAGTATGGAAAGTCTAGCTCGTTTGATTGTTTCCGAGCGTCCGTTAGCGATGGAGGTTCAGACTCTAGCCAACATTTTGTTTGCCTTGATATTTTAGCCCCATGCAGGGTTTTGGCTTGTGTAGAGGTGTGGTCATCTTTATTGGATCAGATCAGGACTCATCAGTTTGAGGATGCTCAGTTGAGCAGGATTCGAGATAGGTTTTTGAGGGGTGAGGCCAAGGAGGCCATGATTGATTCTAAGGGCATTTTGAGGATTAAGGGGTGCGTATGCATTCCTCATGTTGGTGACTTGATTAAGTTTATATTGATTGAGGCTCATAGCTCTCGATATTCCATTCATCTGGGGGAGACTAAGACGTATCGCGATTTGAGGCAGCGCTATTGGTGGCGTCGGATGAAGAGTGATATAGTTGATTTCGTGGCTAAGTGTGGGAATTGTCAGCAAGTAAAGTATGAGCACCAACGACCCGGTGGTGTACTTCAGAGGATGCCCATTCCCAAGTGGAAGTGGGAGAGGATTGCCATGGATTTTGTTGTAGGTCTTTCGAAGACCCTCGGCAAATTTGATTCTACTTGGGTGATAGTTGATCGGTTGACTAAGTTGGCTCATTTTGTTCTGGTTCAAATTTCTTATACCGCGGAGAAATTAGCCAAGTTGTACATTCGGGATATTATGAGGTTGCATGGGGTTCCTATTTCTATCGTATCTGATTGGGTACTATCTTCACCTCCCATTTCTGAAGGGCTTTTCATGAGGAGTTGGGTACCCGATTGGATCTTAGTATTGCTTTTCATCCCCAGACCGACGGGCAGTCCGAGTGGACCATTCAGGTGCTCCAAGACATGTTGAGAGCTTGTTATTGATTTTGGCGGTCGTTGGGATCAACAATTACCATTGGAAAAGTTTGCATACAACAACAGTTATCATTCGAGTATTGGCATGGCGCCTTTTGAGGCTTTATATGGTAGGAGATGCAGATCTACGGTTGGCTGGTTTGAGGGGTTTGAGGTTTGACCTTGGGGTACGGATCTGTTGAGAGAGTCCCTTAATAGTGTGAGAGTAATTCAGGCCAAGCTTTTGGCGACTCGAGTCGGCAGAAGATGGAGACCAGGAAGGTCGAGAGAGTTTGTTGTTGGTGATACGCTCAAATTACACCTATTAATGGTATAACGCGGACGTTGTCAAATATAGTAACCTAACAAGGTTGGGGTCGAATCCCACAGGGAATAGGGTGTGAAAAGGTCACTAAATTCGTAGAATGCTATGTTTAGGTCTAATGTCTTAATCCGATGATTTTTTGTAAAAGTTGGGTTTTTAGTAACTAATTGCTAACTATTGCTTTGGTTGTGAATTTATGGTAAAAGAAACTAAGGTTGTGTCCCCTTTAGATAGAGTGTATGATCATGGGTATTGCTCTTGATATACTTTTAATGGATCATTATATGAATGCACTTAATCCCTATACGAATCTCTACTATTTCCCAATAAATAAAGATTATTTCTCTCTATGATTTTCCCAAATATAAGAAAGTAGCTATGAAGAACGATTAATCATGCCAAGTAAATTCTTCTTATTCCTAAGTGAATTTATTAAACAAAGTTTAAAGCTTTGAGTTCTTGTTATTTTATTCTTACCAACCTAATTATTTTCCCAGTCAATCAAGGTTTATGGCTTTAATCAATGTTTGCAACCATTAATTATGAATGAAGAATGAAGAATAAACAAACCACTAATAATCCATTATTTGTATATCAATCACAAACCCCGATCACAAAACACCCGTCAATTAGGTTCACAACCCTAGTAAGGAAAATTAGCTACTCATAGAAGGAGAAGAACAATAAGAAGTAATAGAAATCATAATACTTACAATTGATTGTTTTGAATTGAAGAGAATTGATTTGTAATTGTTTGTAATATCCCAAAAGACTTCAAAACTATGAATAGCTAATACTAGGGAAAAATAAGACTGAGTTCTGTATTGAATAATAATGCAGGAAACCTAAAATCAGGTATTTATAAGAGTCCAAGCCGTGCAAAACTGGACTGACAAAATTGCCCTCAACGGACCAATGTACGGACCGTACTTTTTATACGGTCCGTAGAATCAATGAATGCCTTCCGTGAAATCTCCTCCAGTAGTCCGATGTACGATCAACTTTCACGGACCATAAATATTATACGGTCCGTATAATGTGTCACGACCCAACCCCGTAGATCGTGACTAGTGCCGAAATTTGGACACTTTTTGCACTGCTATCTATAGTCATATACTACTAGCGTGAACGAGCGATATAAGTATAGAGACAAGACGTATGCATATCAACGCTACCTATCTGCGGAGAGTTACAACCTTTAACGGCTAATATCGCACGAAAAGCCGGCAAGGGGTACATCATATACATATAGGTACGCCCCCAAAAGTAAACCATTGCCCATACAACGAAACAACAACTACACACGGACCCGCGCGTGTGACCACGGACCTCTAGAGTGACAACGACATCATATGACGGGACGGGCCCCGCCGTACACGAACAACGCATATGTACATATCAAAAGGCTATACCACGACGCTAGGCTCCGGAACAAAGGAGCACTCCGAAATAGCTGAGTAGATATCCTAGTGTCACGACCCAACTAGGGGCCGCGACGGGTACCCGATACTTGTACCGAGCACCCCCCTTTTTTTTTCTTATCATTCTCTTGCTACTAGTGGGCCACATAAATTATACCGCTACTTATTTTCTTAGCATTATCATTATCAACGCTATTAAGAACATGTATTAATAAACGTTACGACTTAATATACATTGACGGAAATAAACATTATACAAAAGCACATTGAACATATACGTCTACGAACCTCTAAACAAAATACATAAAGTAGTGAGAAAGAGGGCGGGATCTTGCCGTGCCCGCGTATGTACACAAAAGTAGTACCACTGTTTGGAGACTCCGAACAAGCGGAGCACTTCAATATCTTGTTGGAGAGCTCACTAGGAATCAAGTCCGTCCACTGCTTTGCGGCATGAAACGCCGGCGTCGCGCGAAGGGACGTCGATGCAGTGGTGTGCGAGTATGTAAGGCATAAGTAATATCACAAAATCATACAAAGAACATAAAAAAAAAAAAAAATACAACAAAGGAAGGTGACATACACTTTGTGTCTCTATTTGTCTACTCTAGGAATATTATGCAAATTAACCTTCGTACGGAGTACTATCGATACCGCAGTAAAATTTGCCAGGACCCTGAAGGTGCGGTGTATCTCTGCCCGACCTTATAGGTACGGTGGACTGCTGCCCGACCATATAGGTACGGTGGATTACTTTCTAAACAAACCATGGGATGAAGAAGTAATCTGTTATCTGAGTGCCCCCTTGGGGCAGATGCCATGCATGCTAACTTTTTTTAAAAAAAAACTGCGTAAATATCTGCAAATAAACTGCCCGACCATGTAGGTACGGTGTAATGAGCCCGCGTCCAGGCCTCCCGCGTCGGGCCCGTCTGATCCGCCTTGCGGTGGTGTGTGCCGCCCGTTGGACGGCACGGTGTCATAAAATAATCATGTGTAAATATGAAGCATGCATGAGAGCCCAAGTGAAAGCTACAACTCTATCGGAGTGACGTAAGGTCGGAACCCTCCGATTACATTATGGAATAATCAGGATCGCTCTGCCTCACCTTGAAGGCACCAATCTAATAAGGCGAGGTTACCAAGGAAGAATGGCATTAAGAGAAAGCATGGAATAAGGTCATAAGTTTTACCGAACATTGATTCATACACTTTGGATTCTTTAAAAAGTAAAGTCGTAATAGGAAATACATTTGAACTCAAGAACTCGCGTGACATTTTCATACTCATGCTGAACTTCTATCTTGAAACTCTTAGTCGTGGAATCATTCTTATCATGCTCGTCTTAAGCATATTCTCTTCTTTATTATCGTCGTTATTATCATCATAGAAATATTCTCATTAAATAGTCATAACACTTACCGTTTAATAAACGGAGCAACAAGGAAAGACCTGGGACCAATGGGCCTACCTCGGGTCAATGAGGTGGCGTACCATCTTCATAGAATACCTCTCGTGACATTACTTATGAGAGTTTTATTTATGCAAGTTCTAAAGGTTTAGTAAGCTTTTCCAACATTTTTGCACCATTCTAGTTCAATTCTACTGAATGAATAGTAACTACTTTCAATCTTGGATTTCGAGGAAAGGAATGGTCCCCGAGGCCCGTGTCCAATCCTACTACGTCTAGGACATGCCGAGAAAGGAAGGTAAAGCCTTACATACCTCTTTTCGCTCCTTACGCCACTCCAGATTCAAGTCGCAAATCCGCCAAAATCTACAAATTGGTCATGTTTACCCAGCATGGTTAGTGCCTTTAGAATTGAATTCTTAAAATAATACTTGGCTACCGAAATTTCGGCGACACCTCCCGTAAATACTCCATTCCACCAAGTTCAACTTGGCCAATTTCAATCAACAACAATCGGGAATTCAACCGGCCAAACTAACAACACAACATCAACAACCATACTAACAATTTCCACATTCAATCCAAGTTACCTTCTAACAATTCAATTAACATCCTATTTCCTTCGAGGCCTTCCAACTCCAATAAAACAATAACAACATCATAATTTATATTTCAACAACACCATACCAACAACGTTATATCCTATACATGCAAGAACATCATATTTAATTTACATGATCTTTTACAACAAATCTCCAACTACCACCATTCCTCTAATATCATCAAGCTATTATTAGCAATATAGAATCCACACACTAACAACCAAGTTAACAATAAAATTTGCTCACCATACATACAATATACACGGCTATACACACCACATACTCACGGCCAAACACCATGCACACACGGCTATATCCTCACTAACACCATCCAACCTTCATTATCAACATAGCAATCTCAACAACAACAACCCATACTAGATAAAATAATTAAAACATGACTCCTACACACACCCATGCATGCACGGCTACACCAAGCTTTTCATACTTCCATGAGTTTTATTCATATTTTCATAAATTCCATCCTTTCTCACATACTACATCATATACAAACATCCAAAACATGTAAAGGATGATGAATTCTTACCTTGTTCCTTCAACTCTTCACTTGGCTTGGGTTGTGACTTTGTGACAACTAGTGGTTTTCTCACTCTAACAATTATACCACGTTAACGGGGACCCTTGAATTAGTGGAACTACTATGAGAAACAAATTTTTGAGGTAAAATTTTTGATCTTCTTGCTCACCACCTCTTGGCGAAAGGTTGGAGGGTTTTTCTCCTTCTTTTCTTGTTCTTCTTTTCTTGAATTTTCTAGAGAAATTTGGTGATTTAAGATGACTTAGTCATCTTTTTAAATTGTGAAAATTAATCCCACTTGGGCTAGGCCCATGGTTATGGCCGGTTGGGCCTTCCTTTGTTTTCAAAAAAAATTCCAAGCCCAAATATTTTCTTTCATGACAACTTGTAATTCATAAAACTATTTTCCAAATTCCAATTTTACCCTTCGCCTTCCTTCATATTCCTATGAAGCGTCGTGCGAATTTCCCTTTTATGCCCTTAACCTTTCTTATTAATTCCGCTTCCAAATTCTTCATAAGCCATTCACATACTTAACGAAATAAAAATATGGCCTTGCTTCGTCCCCCCGCAATTGTCTTGAATTATCCGGTTGCACAAAAATGCGGGATATAACATCCTCCCCCCTTAAGAACATTCGTCCTCGAATGTTCGATTAATCCGTAATGTATAACGATACTTCGGGAGGTCTCCTTTATAGCCATCTCGCACATCGCTTAACATATTCATTTTAGAAGTTCGGATCGCCGAAAGGCCGTAGGTCACTTGACTTAGCTCCGAACTCTGGTTCTAAGTTAGTAGGTTCCCCTCCTTAGAACTTGAATCGTCATAGTTCATTCTAGGTCTAACACGTTCTCCCCCCCTTAATTAAGAGGGTCTAGGTACACCTATGCTCCTTAAATAATCATTGCCTTCCGCGATCTTCTACATGGCCTCTATAAGGTATCTAACCACTCCACATACCCTAATTTCACATTCGTCTCTCATATATACATTTATGAAATTTTGGGATATTTCCCAGGGGGGTCACCCATCCTGAAATTGCTCTCACCCTAGCACGCTTAACCTCGAAACTTTGGTATGTTCCAATGTCTTAATGCTAGTGTTTTTGTCTCCGCTCTCCTGCGCTACCTTTATCACGTCTTATGGGACAAGTCGGGGTCTTAGCAGTTTTTAACACGTCCGCGTAACACGTCTTTTCTTTCAATTACCATTCTACCCTCCGTAATCCCTAGTATCTCATATGGCTACTTTTTGTCCTAAATTTCCCAAATTCCTAATACGTTTAGTAATACAGAGAACGGTGCATGATTAAGTAAAATCCAGTTCAATTTAACACCCACATATCGTAGAAGAAATTATCGAAAGCGCACCTGTGGCCGCATCTGCGGAAGGTTCAAGATCCTGCCGTCCTGCCAATGAGTATATACGGTGCGGAGGGCGAACCGGGGTGCTCCTCCCTCTGCCTCGACCACGGCCCGCTGGAGCCTGGGGAGCCTGTCCGGGAGGGCGCACGGATGATGAGGAACCGGCTACCGATCCCGTAGGCTGACCCTCACCTCTACCTCGCAGCGAGGCGGATCACGCATCTTATGCCCGTCTCCGTCCGCACGCATAACAAGCATCCGAACCCGGGCGGCCGCTCCCGAATGCATCCTCCCCACCTTTGGTTGCACCGTGGTGGGGGCGGCCTCATCCGACCGGATCTCTTTGTCTTTGGGGGCTCGGAACAACGGGCTGGCTCCGTGCTGTCCCCCTCTATCCTCACTTCTAGCTCCAAATGATGCGGCCTTTTTCCGGGAGCTCGCTTTCAAAATAATGCTCACACCCCGATGCCGCTCCTCTCGAGGTTTTGGGCGTGAGCCGGATACGCGAGCAATGGTCATCCCATCTGAGTGAAGGCATCCAAACACTCCTTAATCAAATGCGGCCCCAACCCACTCACAAATCGGTGCACATGATCTCCCATATCACTATCATGGTGGGGGCGTACACGCCAACGAGTTAAAACGAAGGCTATATTCTCGGACACTCATATTCCCTGTTTAAGATTCAAAAACGTATCAGCTCGAGCTCGTCGAACCTCCGGCGGTAAGAAATGTCGCAGAAATGCCTCCGTAAACTCTGCCCGGACGGGGAGGGCATTTGCTCCCAGAGGATATCCGGGTGTTATACCACAAAGCTGCTACATCCCGTAACTGCACGATGCCAATTCCCGCGATTCTGTATACGAAGCATGTATTATTCTCGATGTCCTTAACATTTCATCTATGAAATTGCGGTCTTCCTACGGTTTCGAGCCATAAAACTCCCGGAGGTTTTAGGGCAATAAAATCACGGGCCCTAGCACTCACCGCCCTATCTCCGGGTCCGTATCTTGCCTACGAACTGTGCGGCAACTAGCGGGTCAATAACCGGATGGCCCTGCGCCATCCGCCGGCCGGAGCTGGCGGCGGGTGGGGCCCGGAGGCACCGGGGCTGGAGGCCCCGGTGGTCTTGGGGGATTTGGGTGGAACTCCTCTCTGCTCTGTTGACACGGGGGGAGCATGAAAAGTCTGGGACGGAGCCTCATTGTGAGACTCGCCTTCTTCTACTTCCGCTGGTGGCCCCCGTTCGACTCTGTTCCCAGCCACCATCTTGCCCCTCTGGGCCCCCGTAGCCTTCCTCTTCATCGGCATTTACTGAAACCATAACATAACATTAGGACAAGAACATGGAAAGCTGGTAACATAGCTCTATCGCACGATCTAGAGTACAAAGAAGGTCGTATTTCCTAAATGCCCCTTGTGACCTCACGCCTATAAATGTGTGCGCGCTACACACCCATGAACTGGACTCTCTTTGGACACGGCTCGTAGACAAACCCCTAGGACCACTGCTCGTGCCATACATGCGACCCGACTAGGGGCGCGACGGGTACCCGACTCTTGTACCGAGCACCCCCCCTTTTTTTTTTCTTATCATTTTCTTGCTACTAGTGGGCCACATAAATTATACCGCTACTTATTTACTTAGCATTATCATTATCAACGCTATTAAGAACATGTATTAATAAACGTTCTTGACTTAATATACATTGACGGAAATAAACATTATACAAAAGCTTTTGTTGAACATGTCTGTCTACGAGCCTCTAAACAAAATACATAAAGTAGTGAGAAGGGCGGGATCGCGTGCCCGCATATGTACACAAAAGTAGTACCACTAGGCGGAGCTCCGAACAAGCGGAGCACTTCAATATCTTCTTTGGAGAGCTCCCTGGGAATCAAGTCGTCCACTTTGCACTCGCGGCATGAAACGCGGCGTCCGCGAGAAGGGACGTCAGTACGAGTGGTGTACTGAGTATGTAAGGCATAAGTAATATCACAAAATCATACAAAGAACATAAAAAAAAAAATACAACAAAGGAAGGTGACATAACCTGTGTCTCTATTTGTCTACTCTAGGAATATTATGCAAATTAACCTTACTGTCTGGAGTACTATACTGATACTGCAAGTAAGCTGCCCGACCATGAAGGTGCGGTGTATCTCTGCCCGACCTTATAGGTACGGTGGATTACTTTCTAAACAAACCATGGGATGAAGAAGTAATCTGTTATCTGAGTGCCCCCTTGAGGCAGATGCCATGCATGCTAACTTTTTAAAAAAAAACTGCGTAAATATCTGCAAATAAACTGCCCGACCATGTAGGTACGGTGTGTAATGAGCCCGCGTCCGGGCCTCCGCGTCGGGGTATGATGCACCTGCGGTGGTGTGTACTGCCCGGCCGCCCGTTGACGCACGGTGTCATAAAATAATCATGTGTAAATATGAAGCATGCATGAGAGCCCAAGTGAAAGCTACAACTCTATCGGAGTGACGTAAGGTCGGAACCCTCGATTACATTATGGAATAATCGGGATCGCTGCCTCACCTTGAAGGCACCAATCTAATAAGGCGAGGTTACCAAGGAAGAATGGCATTAAGAGAAAGCATGGAATAAGGTCATAAGTTTTACCGAACATTGATTCATACACTTTGGATTATTTAAAAAGTAAAGTCGTAATAGGAAATACATTTGAACTCAAGAACTCGCGTGACATTTTCATACTCATGCTGAACTTCTATCTTGAAGCTCTTAGTCGTTGAATCATTCTTATCATGCTCGTCTTAAGCATATTCTCTTCTTTATTATCGTCGTTATTATCATCATAGAAATATTCTCATTAAATAGTCATAACACTTACCGTTTAATAAACGGAGCAACAAGGAAAGACACGGGGACCAGTAATGGGCCTACCTCGGGTCAATGAGGTGGCGTACCATCTTCATAGAATACCTCTCGTGACATTACTTATGAGAGTTTTATTTATGCAAGTTCTAAAGGTTTAGTAAGCTTTTCCAACATTTTTGCACCATTCTAGTTCAATTCTCTTTGAATGAATAGTAACTACTTTCAATCTTGGATTTCGAGGAAAGGAATGGTCCCCGAGGCCCGTGTCCAATCCTACTACGTCTAGGATATGCCGAGAAAGGAAGGTAAAGCCTTACATACCTCTTTTCGCTCCTTACGCCACTCCAGATTCAAGTCGCAAATCCGCCAGAATCTACAAATTGGTCATGTTTACCCAGCATGGTTAGTGCCTTTAGAATTGAATTCTTAAAATAATACTTGGCTGCGAAATTTCAAGACTCTCCCACAATAAATACTCCATTCCACCAAGTTCAACTTGGCCAATTTCAATCAACAACAATCCGGGAATTCAACCCGGCCAAACTAACAACACAACATCAACAACCATACTAACAATTTCCACATTCAATCCAAGCTACCTTCTAACAATTCAATTAACATCCTATTTCCTTCGAGGCCTTCCAACTCCAATAAAACAATAAACATCATAATTTATATTTCAACAACACCATACCAACAACGTTATATCCTATACATGCAAGAACATCATATTTAATTTACATGATCTTTTACAACAAATCTCCAACTACCACCATTCCTCTAATATCATCAAGCTATTATTAGCAATATAGAATCCACACACTAACAACCAAGTTAACAATAAAATTTGCTCACCATACATACAATATACACGGCTATACACACCACATACTCACGGCCAAACACCATGCACACATGGCTATAGCCTCACTAACACCATCCAACCTTCATTATCAACATAGCAATCTCAACAACAACAACCCATACTAGATAAAATAATTAAAACATGACTCCTACACACACCCATGCATGCACGGCTACACCAAGCTTTTCATACTTCCATGAGTTTTATTCATATTTTCATAAATTCCATCCTTTCTCACATACTACATCATATACAAACATCCAAAACATGTAAAGGATGATGAATTCTTACCTTGTTCCTTCAACTCTTCACTTGGCTTGGGTTGTGACTTTGTGACAACTAGTGGTTTTCTCACTCTAACAATTATACCACGTTAACGGGGACCCTTGAATTAGTGGAACTACTATGAGAAACAAATTTTTGAGGTAAAATTTTTGATCTTCTTGCTCACCACCTCTTGGCCGAAAGGTTGGAGGGTTTTTCTCCTTCTTTTCTTGTTCTTCTTTTCTTGAATTTTCTAGAGAAATTTGGTGATTTAAGATGACTTAGTCATCTTTTTAAAATGTGCAAATTAATCCCACTTGGGCTAGGCCCATGGTTATGGTCGGTTGGGCCTTCCTTTGTTTTCAAAAAAAATTCTAAGCCCAAATATTTTCTTTCATGACAACTTGTAATTCATAAAACTATTTTCCAAATTCCAATTTTACCCTTCGCCTTCCTTCATATTCCTATGAAGCGTCGTGCGAATTTCCCTTTTATGCCCTTAACCTTTCTTATTAATTCCGCTTCCAAATTCTTCATAAGCCATTCACATACTTAACGAAATAAAAATATGGCCTTGCTTGCTGTCCCCCCGCAATTGTCTTGAATTATCCAGTTGCACAAAAATGCGGGATATAACACCTAGGCTGGCGGATCTCCGAAACGAGTGTCTGTACCTGCGGGCATGAAACGCAGCCCCCCGAAGAAAGGGGGTCAGTACGGAATATGTACTGAGCATGTAAAGCATGGCAAACAGAAAACGAGGTCATAACCGAAGTAAGGAGTACAGAAAGTGGGCATAATAACCAGAATACCAAAATGCTTGCATCTAAAACACAAATCCTACATCAGAGGTACAGAAGACAAATATAATAATCAGAATGCCAAAATACTTACTCCTGAAATACAAATCGTGCATATCAATGTCATGTATCATATCCGGCCCACAATGGAACTGAGTGACATAAGCGAATGATCATCATGTTCATACCGTAACACATCATAATAACATAACTTACCATATGAGATGACATTAACCGATGTGGGATTCGCCTAAACCAATGTGGGATTCGCCTAAACCAGTGTGGGATTTGCCTAAACCAATGTGGGATTGGCCCTAAACCAATATGGAATTTTGCCTCATCATTGGGTTTGCCCCGCGCGGGTTTGCCCCACCATTGGGTTTGCCCCCACCACCGGCTCACGATGCCAACCGATCACACTCCATAATACATATGTACATCATAGAACGTGTCCCGCCCTCTAATGAGGGACTCGGTGAATAATATAGCGATGGCCCGAGAAGCGGTAATAATAAGCAACCACGTAAATGCAATTTATCTTTTGAGACTCGACGGGTAGTAAACTTAACTTGACTCTCGAACATCAGGACAATAATCACATTAAGTTCTTCCTAATTACCATCATAGACTATATTAAGGGACGTTTAAGGATTCATATACATGTATCACCCTAGCATGTTACACCTTATGACAGTCAACCATACCTATGCAATTCCTTTTAAGAATAAGAACTTCTGTACATCACATACTAGTCAATTATGTAATAAATAACGAAACCATAACTCGATTATACCAATAGTCTCAACATTAAGAACGAATAACAATCATATGTCATACTAGGAGTTAGAGAGTGGAGTTACCCCGAGGCTTGGATTATATCATACTTACTTCTAGGACATGCCAAAAAGAAAGAATGGATAACTTTACATACCTTTAGCGTTTAGTCGTTACGCAATTCGTACAAGCTGCTCAGTAGTACTTTTATCCTATATTAAAATATCAAAAGTTACGATTAGGCTATGAGGGAATTCCGGACAGCCCGTACGTTATTCAAAACAGCCGACCAACAATCACAATTTCAACTTGAATGATTAGACTTCATCTTTACTATAACGTCTATAACCACAACAACTAAACATCAATTAAATCAACTTGCCAAGTCCTCCTAAATCGCCCTTACATGATCTCGACACAATCGCACATAATCTTCATGAACTTCACTAGTCCCTACACACTACAATACGTTCAACCATCCTCAATACATGTACAAGAAGATTAAACATTACTTCATATAAGTCTACCACACGACTCACTTTAAACCTCAACAACAACCCGATACCAACATGCATAATTTTATACACTAATTCACCATAAAACACATGAAAAACGACCAACTCTTACCTTCACGATCTTGTTCTTCACGCTACTTCCTCCAACGAGTCCAATTTACGTTGAATTTGTCTTGAACATCAACAATTTTCTCAAGAGTTTAGCTCCAATGATGCCTCTCAAGGCTCACTCTCTCGGCCAACAATGGCTATGGCGAGAGCTTTCCTTCTCTCTATCTTCAACTCTTTGCCTTCAATCGTGGAACTTTTATTAAGCAATAAAATGGAGCTTTCTCCTTGACCATAAATGCGGAGAAGCGACCATGAGTACATTTCCTTATTCTTGAAACTTATTAGCCAATGGTTGTGAAGATGACCATTTTCCACTATACTTGGTCATATATATATGATTTCCTATCATGTTACACGTACTCCCCTCCTTGATGACTCACCATTGCACCTTTTTTTATTTTTTTTAATTATTAATCGGGTGGGGCCCACACGCCTAATTAGGCTAATTTAATGAATAATTAGCCTCTTAATCCACTTAATAATATAATCATGGTAAATTAATCCCCAAATCTCCACTAATATTTCCATGCTATTTGAAACTTATAAACCAATCGTGCCATGTTGACATCAGAGATTAAAAAAAGTCCTTGTCGCATATTCGAAAATAATCTTGCTCTTGGATTTATGTCGATTGACTTACAAATAATCCGTCGTATAAAAATACGGGGTATAACATTCTTCCCCCCTTTAGAACATTCGTCCTCGAATGTTGAGCGGTCGATTCTGACTCCAATACTTCCTCAAACATCCTCTTAGTTAACTATGTCCTTCACATACCTCTCCTGTTTGTCAACTCGTTTTAATCCTTTATAATCGCACTCCAGGTCCTTACGCAGCTGTTCTCATAATATCTTCCTTTTCCATTACTTCCCGAGGTCCCGAATTTACCCTAGGGGCCTTCTTAGCACCCCCCCGATCAGCCTGCGGCCTCTTCATCTCTCGCAGAATGCACTGTCTACGGGAAAGAGGTCGGAAACAATCTTTCCTAGGTTCGGGCTCTATCGTACGATCTAAGACGAGAAGGAAAGATGATATTCTAAATGTCTCAGAAGCTCTTTGTTTATAAATGTGGTGCACAACACATCGATAAACAAGACTCTAGACACGGTCTGTGGACACTCCGAGGATGAACCGCTACGATACCACTTTTGTCACGACCCAACCCCGTAGATCGTGACTAGTGCCCGAGCTGGACACTTTTTTGCACCTGCTATCTATAGTCATATACTACTAGCATGAACGAACTGATATAAGTATAGAGACAAGACGTATGCATATCAACGCTACCTATCTCCTGGAGAGTTACAACCTTTAACAGCTAATATCGCACAAAAGCCGGCAAGGCTGTCATATACATATAGGTACGCCCCCAAAGTAAGCCATGCCCATACAACGAAACAACAACTACACACGGACCCACACATGTGACCACAGACCTCTAAGAGTGACAACGACATCATATGACGACGGGGTCTCCGCCATACCCCGAACAACAAGATATGTACATATCAAAAGGCTATACCACGACGCTAGGCTCCGAACAAAGGAGCACTCCGAAATAGGCGAGTAGATATCCTAGGCTGGCGGATCTCGAAACGAGCGTGTATGCACCGTGGCATGAAACGTAGCCCCCGAAGAAGGGGTCGACGGGAATATGTCGAGCATGTAAAGCATAGCAGAAACGTAAAACGAGGTCATAACCGAAGTAAGGAGTACGAAAGTGGGCATAATAACGAGAATACCAAAATGCTTGCATCTAAAACACAAATCCTACATCGAGGCAAAGACAAATATAATAATCGAATTCCAAAATACTTACTCACGAAATACAAATCATGCATATCAATGTCATGTATCATATCGGCCCACAATGGGCCGAGTGACATAAGCGAATAATCATCATGTTCATGCCGTAACACATCATAATATCATAACTTACCATATGAGATGACATTAACCGATGTGGGATTCGCCTAAACCAATGTGGGATTCGCACAAACCGATTGTGGGATTCGCTTTAAACCAATGTGGGATTGGCCTAAACCAATGTGAAATTTTCCCTCATCATTGGGTTTGCCCTCATTGGGTTTGCCCCACCACCGGGTTTGCCCCACCATTGGGTTTGCCCACCACCACCTACGATGCCAACCGATCACACTCCATAATACATATGCACATCATAGAACGTGTCCCGCATCCTCAATTTCGAGGGACTCGGTGAATAATATAGCAAGGTAAGCCGAGCGAATAATAAGCAACGTAAATGCAATTTATCTTTTGAGACTCGACGAGTAGTAAACTTAACATCTCTCGAACATCGGGACAATAATCACATTAAGTTCTTCCTAATTACCATCATAGACTATATTAAGGGACGTTTAAGGATTCATATACATGTATCACCCTAGCATGTTACATCTTATGACAGTCAAGCATACCTATGCAATTCCTTTTAAGAATAAGAACTTCTGTACATCACATACTAGTCAATTATGTAATAAATAACGAAACCATAACTCGATTATACCAATAGTCTCAACATTAAGAACGAATAACAATCATATGTCATATGTTATACCCCGTACTTTGTACGTTGAAATATTCTAAGTTGGTTGCGACAAGTTAAAGACAAGGCTATTTTTCCGACTTTGTTTCAAGACGTAAGTTGTTTATGAATTTTGTTGAATGGAAATATTAAGGAATTTGAGGTAAAAAGTGGAGTTATGGGAACTAATATTTCATGAAAGATGGGACCAAAAATGAATTATGGAAAGATGATCAATTCATGAAAACTTGGGGCCAAAAGTGAAAATTTGGAAATTAATTTTTCATGAAAAATTGGCCAAGTGGCCGTGTGTGTGTGTGTGTGTGGTGTGGTGTGGGCCATGGCCACATGTTGTAATTACTTAAGGGGCTAAGATGATGATAAAAATCATCTTCATCATTTGCCTCCTAGAAACTTCAAGAAAAAGAAAGAGATGGAGAAAAAAAAAGAGTGGAGAGGAACGGCCATAAGGGGCTGGCCGAACCAGCCCCATGGTGTTGATCATGGAGAAAAATTGTTTCTTTTAGCTTTCATATCAATTGAAAGGTGCTCTTCAACGTGGGATAGTTGTTGGAACAAAAGAGACTCTTATTTTTGCAAAACAACTCTCTAGCCGAGTGGAAGAATTGGAGTGAAAAAGGTATGATTCAACTTTTTCTTTTATATGCTATGCATGGCTTATGTATGTTGTTAAGTGTGGAAATGAATGAAAATAATGAAAACATGGAAGTTGAAGTGGTAGCCGTGTGGGAGTATGATTGGCCGTGCATGTGTGTGGGTGATGTTAAGGTGATGAATTAGTTGAATTTAGCATGTTTGTATGTTGTTGTAATATGTAGAAAATGAATGAAAAACATGGGATGGTGTAGGTTGAAGTGTGGCCGAAAGTAGGGGGCTGCTTGTATGCAAGAAATGAAGTTATGTTATTTGGTGTTTTGGTTGTCATCGTCATGCTTTATATGATGTAAAAATGAAGTGTAATGATCCAAGTTGAAGCTAAAACCGTGTGGGCTGATTTAAGAATTAATATGGTTTTAATGTAGTTCTTGAATTTGTAAGAAAAATAATGTTAAGGTATGGTTTGTTGATGTAGTTTATGAATTTGGAAAGAGGAAATGTGTTGTTGAGGTCCCTAATGTAGTTGATGGATTTCGGGTAAGGTGACTTAGTGTTTGAGTTGTTTTGAATATTGTATGGATCCCTTGGGATGTTCTTAAAACGGATTTGAATGGCTTCGGATTGTTATTTGAACATGCGAGTGTTGATATTAGTTTGGATATATGAAGTTGAATTGAATATAAATGAATATTGCCGAATTGTGTAGAAAGGGATTATTAATGTTAGAATGCATTTGGGGATTGAATATCGATATTGTTATAATGTTTGTTGGTTTGGTTGTTGTTGATCTAGCCGAGTTAGATTCTCGGGGATGGTATACTTACAGGGGAGATGTTGTCGAAATTTCTATAGACAAGCATTACTTCCAACTTTGCATTCTTAAGGCTTATAAATGACATTTGGTACTTATGACCAATTGTAGATTTTGGAGGAAACGGGATTTGAGTTTAAGCGAGCATAAGGTGTGTGCCAGGTATGTAAAGCCTTCCTTTCCTTCCTTTGGCATGTCCTAGCCCTACTAGGCTAAGATCGGAACCTCGGGGATAATACGCTCTTGGAAATCCGAGTTTGATTTTGTATACTATTCATTCAGCGCAATTGAATTATAATTCTTATATTTGATCAAAGAATGCTTAAACCTTTGGATTTTTGCAAACGTGTCTGAATCGCTCCGAAACTTTTATGGATGGCTTAGGGAGCCTAATGTTTGTAATTTATGTCCGCCGCCTCGACTCGACCCGAGGTGGGCCCGCAAGTCCCGAGACTTCCCCTATTTGGTTTGTTTGAGTCATTTTCGTACGTATGTAGAAGGAGATGTTTGCCTATGACTCTAAGGTCCATTTGAAACGTCCTATAATGCTGCTTGAGTGCTCATTACTATAAATGACACTAAATTTTTCCGAAAATAATTTACGATGTGTTTTTTGAAAAAAATTGGTAACTAAAAGTCCGTAACTTTCAAGAGAGAGCTCGGATTGCTTTGATCTTTTCGCAAATGACTTCATGACGAGTAAGGACTTTAATTCTCATAGGCGGGCCGGATTGGGTTGACGCTCATCCGTGGGTCCCGCGACCTTTCTACGTTTGGTCCTAATGACCTATTTTTGAAAAGAATCCAATATGACTATTGTGTTGGCACGATATTTCCGTAAATGATGGTTCGTTTCGAATAACCTATAAGTCTTTGTAAATGTTTTGAATTGCATTTAGTTGCTTGTGATTTTGTTCGTGCATTCCGTACATTTTTGTTACATGTTTTTCGCCGAGTCCCGGGCTGACATGTATGTGTGTGATATCGTCCCGGATATGTATATGTGATGTGCTCTTGACCGCATGTGTGACCGTATTATTCTTGTGTGCGGTATGTATGTATGTGTATGTGTGTGTGTATTTATGATATTACGGCCGGGTTCTCGGCGCGCGGGGTATGTGTGTGTGTATGATTTGTGTGTGTATGACTTGGATGCGGATGTCGGAGGTACGTTGGTATTTGGACTATTATGCTCGCGTTTGGTACACTTTATTTCGTTTTCGTATTTTATGTGTGCATACTCGGTACATATTCGTCGACCCCCTTTTTCGGGGGGTGCGTTTCATGCCGCGTGGTACCCGCGGCATGAGGGATGATGTTAGCGTAAGATGTTGGGCCGGATTGGCGAGCTCCATTTCCTCGTGAGTCGTCGCCGAGTCGAATGCTTTGTATGGTATTCGGAGTTATGTTAGAGACTTTGCGGGTGTCGTGTGTATGAGATGTCCGTTTGTTCTTTATGTAAGTCGATGTATCAAGACGCATTGTGTTATGAATTTCATGTGTTTACGGATTCGTTATGGTTACGGATTTTGTTTGATTTGAAAAAGATGAAAGGTATGTATGTTTCGAAAAAAAATTTTTCCTTGCATTTATATACCTTTGTGGGCCCAGTATCTATGAGTATTATGAGAGTGCCTAACGGTTCGCTCGGCCCTAGGTCAAGGGTCGGGTGCCCATCACCCTATCGGAAAGGGTGTGACAAAGTGGTATCGAACGCACATTCGTCTAGGGTTGTCCGCAAAGTCGTGTCAAGTAAGTCTTGTTTATGGTGTGTTGCGCGCCACGTTTATAAACAAAGGAGGCTACGGGACATTTAGGATGGTTACTCTTCTTTCACATCTGAGATCGTGCCATAGAGCCAAGTCATAGGAGATGGGACTCCTTACCCTGATTCGTGATTGCAGTTGAAGAATGGCACTGATAGAAGAAGACGATTGATGATGTTGGAAGTCACAAAGTACGCGGGTAAGTAAAGGTATGAGAGATGTATGTTGGCAAAGATATGGGACTTATGATCGAAATACAAGTTGAAGACTAAAGGGGAAAGTAAATAAGAAAGTGTAACGGTGCCGTTTGAGTTGGGCATACGGGGTATGTTTGTTATTTTTGTATCATTGATGATATTGGGAGCCCCGTGTGGCGAGATGATATGACATATATATATATGTATATTGGCCCCGTGAGGCATTGTTGGTATTTCCGTGCTGTGTTTTGAGATAGTGAGAAATATAGAGGAAACTATATCAAATTTTTCTAGAAATATAAAGAGAATGAGATATGGGTTTGTAATACGACTTGAAAGGTCGTGCCAAATGGTAACATGAGATTAAGATAAGAGTATAGATGAAGAAAATTGTGATGCGTATGAATGTATGGATAGGACAAGCTTGTGAAATATTGAGGATAAAGTCACTCGAAAAGGGTAGGAGGTTAAGAAGTGTCCTATGAGATTGAGTACAAATAGTCCAATGTGAATGCAATGAAGATTGTTGTGAAAATAAGAAAAGCTCAGTGGGAAAGTGGCCAAAGCTATGATGTGATTTATGTAGTTAGAATATAAAGGTAAGTGCAGAACGGAAAAACAAGCTATGGAATGAGTATGGAAGGGTTTGAGCTAAAGATTAAGAGATGACATGAGAAAATGTGCTTAGAATGTTACGAGTCGAGTAAAGAGAATTACAAAAAGAGGTTTAAATCGAGATTCTTAAGACCCTATACGATTAGTTGAACATTCGAGGACGAATGTTCTAAAGGGGGAAAGGATGTTATACCCCGTACTTTGTACGTTGAAATATTCTAAGTTGGTTGTGACAAGTTAAAGACAAGGCTATTTTTCCGAATTTGTTTCAAGAATAAGTTGTTTATGAATTTTGTTGAATGGAAATATTAAGGAATTTGAGGTTAAAAGTCATTATGGGAACTAATATTTCATGAAAGATGGGACCAAAAATGAATTATGGAAAGATGATCAATTCATGAAAGCTTGGGGCCAAAAGTGAAAATTTGGAAATTAATTTTTCATGAAAAATTGGCCAAGTGGCCGTGTGTGTGTGTGTGTGTGTGGTGGTGTGGGCCATGGCCACATGTTGTAATTACTTAAGGGCTAAGATGATGATAAAAATCATCTTCATCATTTGCCTCCTAGAAACTTCAAGAAAAAAAGAAAGAGATGGAGAAAAAAAGAGTGGAGAGGAGCCATGACCATAAAAGGAGGAGGTCCAACCAGCCCCATGGTGTTGATCATGGAGAAAAATTGTTTCTTTTAGCTTTCATATCAATTGAAAGGTGCTTTCAACCATGGGATAGTTGTTGGAACAAGCAAGACTTTATTTCTTGCAAAACAACTCTCTAGCAAGTGGAAGAACAAGTGAGAAAGGTATGATTCAACTTTTTCTTTTATATGCTATGGATGGCTTATGTATGTTGTTAAGTGTGGAAATGAATGAAAATAATGAAAACATGGAAGTTGAAGTGGTGGAGGTAGCCGTGGGAGTATGGTTGGCCGTGTAGTGTGTGTGTGTGTTAAGGTGATGAATTAGTTGAATTTAGCATGTTTCGTGTGTTGTTGTAATATGTAGAAAATGAATGAAAACATGGGATGGTGTAGGTTGAAGTGTGGCCGAAAGTAGGGGGTAGGCTTGTATGCAAGAAATGAAGTTATGTTATTTGGTGTTTTGGTTGTCGTCGTCATGCTTTATATGATGTAAAAATGAAGTTGTAATGATCCAAGTTGAAGTTAAAAAGTGTGTGGGCTGATTTAAGAATTAATATGGTTTTAATGTAGTTCTTGAATTTTAAGAAAAATAATGTTAAGGTATGGTTTGTTGATGTAGTTTATGAATTTGGAAAGAGGAAATGTGTTGTTGAGGTCTTAATGTAGTTGATGGATTTCGGGTAAGGTGACTTAGTGTTTGAGTTGTTTTGAATATTGTATGGATCCCTTGGGATGTTCTTAAAACGGATTTGAATGGTTTTGATTGTTATTTGAATATGCGATTGTTGATATTAATTTGGATATATGAAGTTGAATTGAATATAAAAGAATATTGCCGAATTGTGTAGAGAGGGATTATTAATGTTAGAATGCATCTGGGATTGAATATTGATGTTGTTATAATGTTTGTTGGTTTGGTTGTTGTTGATCTAGCCGAGTTAGATTCTCGGGGATGGTATACTTACAGGGGAGATGCTGTCGAAATTTCTATAGACAAGCATTACTTCCAACTTTGCATTCTTAAGGCTTATAAATGACATTTGGTACTTATGACCAATTGTAGATTTTGGAGGAAACGGGATTTGAGTTTAAGCGAGCATAAGGTGTGTAAGGTATGTAAAGCCTTCCTTTCCTTCCTTTGGCATGTCCTAGCCCTACTAGGCTAAGATCGGAACCTCGGGGATAATTCCGCTCTTGGAAATCCGAGTTTGATTTTGCATACTATTCATTCAGCGCAATTGAATTATAATTCTTATATTTGATCAAAGAATGCTTAAACCTTTGTGCTGTTGCAAATGTGTATGAATCGCTCCCAAAACTTTTATGGATGGCTTAGGGAGCCTAATGTTTGTAATTTATGTCCGCCGCCTCGACTCGACCCGAGGTGGGCCGCAAGTCCCGAGACTTCCCTTATTTGGTTTGTTTGAGTCATTTTCGTACGGTATGAGAAGGAGATGTTTGCCTATGACTCTAAGGTCCGTTTGAAACGTCCTATAACGTTGTTTGGTGCTCATTACTATGAATGACACTAAATTTTTCGAGAATAATCTACGATGTGTTTTTGAAAAAAATTGGTAACTAAAAGTCCGTAACTTTCAGAGAGAGCTCGGATTGCTTTGATATTTTCGCAAATGACTTCATGACGAGTAAGGACTTTAATTCTCATAGGCGGGCCCGGATTGGGTTGACGCGTCATCCGTGGGTCTAATGACCTATTTCTACGTTTGGTCCTAATGACCTATTTTTTGAAAAGAATCCAATATGACTATTGTGTTGGCTTTCGTAAATGATGGTTCGTTTGAATAACCTATAAGTCTTTGTAAATGTTTTGAATTGCATTTAGTTGCTTGCATTGTTGATTACATCACGTGACGGGCAGTGTGTGTGATATTTGTCTGTTGTTACATTTTTAGCCGAGTCCGCGGCATGTGTATGTGTGATATCGTCCATTGGATACTTGACCCTTGTTGTGTGACATACATTTGGATTCTTGACCGCGGTATGTATGTATGTGTAGCTGTGTGTATTTATGATATTACCGCTGGGTTCCTGGCCGCGGTAGGTGTGTATGATTTGTGTATGTATGACTTGGATGCCAGATGGAGGTACGTTGGTATTTGGACTATTATGCTCGCGTTTGGCACACTTTATTTCGTTTCGTATTTTTCGCTTTGCATACTCGGTACATATTTCGTACGACCCCCTTTCTTGAAATTGCGTTTCATCTCTGCATGTAATACCTGATGAGATGATGTTAGCGAGAGATGTTAAAATTTGGATTGGCGAGCTCCATTTCTCACGAGTGTCTTTGCGAATCGAATGCTTTGTATAGTATTCGGAGTTATGTTAGAGACTTTTACGAGAAGTGTCGTGTGTATGAGATGTCCGTTTTGTGGCTATGTGCCGATGTATCAAAGACGCATTGTGTTATGAATTTCATGTGTTTCTGATTCGCTATGGTTACGGATTTTGTTTGATTTGAAAAGATGAAAGGCATATATGTTTTCCGAAAAAATTTCTGTGCTTATGTTATGCTTTGTGGGCCCGATGGCTATGAGTATTATGAGTACGGGTTCGCTCGGCCCTAGGTAAGGGTCGGGTGCCCATCACACCCTATCGGAAATTGGGGTGTGACATCATACTAGGAGTTAGAGAGTGGAGTTACCCCGAGGCTTGGATTATATCATACTTACTTCTAGGACATGCCAGAAAGAAAGAATGGATAACTTTACATACCTTTAGCGTTTAGTCGTTACGCAATTCCTACTTTGCATCGGTAGTACTTTTATCCTATATTAAAATATCAAAAGTTACGATTAGGCTATGAGGGTCGGACGGCCGTACGTTATTCAAAACTTGCCCGACCAACAATCACAATTTCAACTTGAATGATTAGACTTCATCTTTACTATAACGTCTATAACCACAACAACTAAACATCAATTAAATCAACTTGCCAAGTCCTCTAAATCAGCCCTTACATGATCTCGACACAATCGCACATAATCTTCATGAACTTCACTCGTCCCTACACACTACAATACGTTCAACCATCCTCAATACATGTACAGAAGATTAAACATTACTTCATATAAGTCTACCACACGGCTCACTTTAAACCTCAACAACAACCCGATACCAACATGCATAATTTTATACACTCAATTCACCATAAAACACATGAAAAACGACCAACTCTTACCTTCACGATCTTGTTCTTCATGCTACTTCCTCCAACAGTCCAATTTACGTTGAATTTGCCTTGAACATCAACAATTTTCTCAAGAGTTTAGCTCCTAATGATGCCCTCCAAGGCTCGCTCTCTCGACGACAATGGCTATGGCCGAGAGCTTTCCTTCCTCTCTATCTTCAACTCTTTGCCTTCAATCTTGGAACTTTTATTAAGCAATAAAATGGAGCTTTCTCCTTCAGACCATAAATGCGGCGAAGCGACCATGAGTACATTTCCTTATTCTTGAAACTTATTAGCAACAATGGTTGTGAAGATGACCATTTTCCACTATACTTGGTCATATATATATGATTTCCTATCATGTTACACGTACTCCCTCCTTGATGACTCACCATTGCACCCTTTTTTTAATTTTTTTTTAATTATTAATCGGGTGGGGCCCACACGCCTAATTAGGCTAATTTAATGAATAATTAGCCTCTTAATCCCACTTAATAATATAATCATGGTAAATTAATCCCCAAATCTCTAATATTTCCATGCTATTTGAAACTTATAAACAATCGTGCCGTATTGACATCGGAGATTAAAAAAAAGTCCTTGTTGCGTATTCGAAAATAATCTTGCTCATGGATTTATGTCGATTGACTTACAAATAATCCGTCGTATAAAAATACGGGGTATAACATAATGTGCCGTAAATCCTCTTGTCTTGACAACTCTTTACGGACCCAACATATGGTGGGTTTTACGGACCGTAAATATTATACGGTCGCCCGTATAAATACCAGAATCTTTTTGACATCCGCTTCATACAAAGACCCGTTCTGGGACATTTGCTTTGAGCATTCACGATGGAATTTACGGACCGTGAATATTCTACGGTCCGTATGTTCCTCCGTATAACTTTGTCTTCAGTTAATTTCTTTTTCTGAACATCTTTTTCACTCCATTTTCACGACTTGCTCCCGAATCACGTTAAACATCTGCAACATGTCACAAACACATCAAAACGACCAAGACTTGCTCAAAAATAAGTAAAACTTATAGCCAGAAAGTATCGAATGTGCCATAATTTCACGGCACATCAACACCCCCAACTTAAAGTCTTTGCTTGTCCTCAAGCAAGTCGCACAATACAATGACTCGATCTACCACCTAGATATCGCAGAGTACTGATGTCTACATTGGTTTTGATTCTGAACTCCGGCATGCACGTTTTTCTTTCAAAGATCACCCTATTTTTCTCTTTTAAACCATATGCACAGACCGAAAATGTTATGAATAACAATGAAGCTTCAATGCATGACATTACCTTATCAAGTATATTATGATGCACACAAACGCTACTTTAGGCGGTCACTTTATTTGCCCAATTTTCATCCTTATGCCCTCACAAAGACCAAAGAATGTCCCAACACACATATATACAATAAGAAAGGGGACGAAGACGAAAGTGAAAAAGAAAAACACTCACACTCACAAAGAACTTCATATCTACACATGCAAATACCATAGGCTTGCCCTTATTTTCTATGTTTTCATCCTAGGCTCGTTCGGTTGTGATCACATTAGGGCTTGTTTTGGCTTGTAATGTAGGCTTAGGGACGGGTAGGATACTTTTGGATATTAGTGACTCACCCTCCTTGAGCACTACAACATCCCTTCCGTAATTCACCTTTTTTCTTTCCACCCCCTTTATTTCCTTTCAAGTTTTCGACCTCGATGTGATTTTATTCCTAACCACTTCACAAATCTTTTTGTGTTACAATTTTCTGATTTTTTTTTTAGATATATACAACTATCACATCGAGTCTCCACTAGCAACCTCCACCACCCCAACTTATGTTTTTAACATCTATTTCACATTTAATTCACTCCCCAACTTAGGCATTACGCCTCATCTATCTCGTAAGCATCAAGGAGGGAATGGGTGCGAAGATGGAATTATTGCACAAAGGGAACGGTTTCATAGTTGGCTAGCCAAGAAAAAGGTCAACAGGCTCAAAAGGGGAAACTAAGGATACTTTTACTTTTGGTAAGGCGTATTTAGGCAAAGTGACTATATACACAAGGAAAGCCTAAGATCATTTCACAACCAAACTCGTTTTCGGATTTCAAACAAGACCAACCGGGCAAGTTCTAGATTATACATGCATAAACATTTAATCAACTAACAACTCACACACACACATGGCTTAAGGACAATTATTTTTACACTTATGACCTCTATGTAGTCATTCATCACACACAATACCCCAATAATCATAATGTCATATAAAGAATCAATCATGTCAACCACTAACGTCTTCTTCGGTATGCATTTTTCAAAAATTTTGAGGGTTCTAAAATTTCAAACAAATCATAACACATGCCATCGATTCTGAGAATAACACCAAATAAGTCAACATTACTCTACTCAACCTAGCAACATCCTAAACATGCCGGTTCAACAAAATAAAATCCCTCTCAGAAAAGAACTGCGGGAAAGAAAAGCGAAGGGGTTCCTAAACACATATTTACACCATACTACTATCAAATAGTCCCACCCCCAACTAAAGAATCATGCACTGCCCTCAGTGTATCAGCAGCGTAAGCATAAACAAGACAAGGGATAGGATTACCTGAGGCACACTATGTGCGATGCTCCTCCTGCGGAGCCTCCACTGTACCAGTCTCAGTGGGTGCTGGGTCAACTATGCTGCTGGGAGGCTCGATCGGAGTGGGCGGACGTGGGTCCGCTGGTGGAAAAGAAGTTTCAGCCTCCTCTAGTCCTCAATGCTAGGTACCGTCTGCTTAACAGGGGGATCCACACTACTTGATGCCCCTGTGTAGTGGAAATCAATCAAGGATTGCCACTTGGCATGCCTCAGCTGGCGCTCTTCTAACTCCACTATGTCGACCTCTTCATCATCTTCCTCCGATCTCGGCCTTTTGCCTCTATCTTGGGCCGAGGGCTCCTCCCTAGATAATCGCACCACGGGCACCAACGATGCCAAGTCAATCGGCATAGATGATTGAGGGATTCTCAAACATGCCCCCCTCCTTTATCTGAATCGCAAGGATGTCATCTTTCGGCCGAGAAATCTCTTTCTTCACCGCATTCGGTACGGTGAAGACGAGACCTTCTCCAACTCAACACTCGCCTCTCAACACCATCAATCGGGAGTGAATTTGACGGTGACCGGGTAGGGACCCATTTCCTTCCGAACCGCCCGTGCTATAACCCCCATCTAACTCCCCCAATAGGCTAGTGATCCGTCGATCGGCTCCGTCCGCCTTTACATAGGAGTCGTGGAAGTTTTGTACGTTAAATGGAATCATTATACCCCGGAAGTGCGTCGTAGAGGTGGAAGTGACTCTAGTGGCAAGTGGTGCGGTCGTGAGAAGCTGGCTCGGTAGCAACCGTGGGGGGGGCGCGAAAAGGTGGGGCTCGACGATGACTCCGGAACCGCGGTAGGAACCGATCTTTGTCGTGGCAGCAGTCTCAACACCCTTAGTGATCTCCTCTAATGTTGTGCCCTCGTCCTCATTCTGATCATACTCATATGGCACAAATTCTGGGGCTGTCACACCTCCTCGGGCTGCAGCTAATTTATCCTTCACTTTTTTATCCTTGCTCTTTACCAAACTGTACGTGCTTAGCCTCGAACTTATGATCCCAGTAACGGAACTTCTGGATGTCAAGCTTCAAGCAAAGGGCGGTAATCAAGCATGGGAAAACCAATGAAAGGCCAGGCTGAGTTGCCCGCACCCAAACCTCATCCGCTATCAATTTCCCTATATCCACTGCATACCGGGACATGATAGACGCCACTACAATCGCCTGGGTTATTGTGAGCTGATTATCTGTCTGAGTTGGTTGTAGCCCGTGCATTAGGACACTCTACCATAATTGTGCCTCCACCGAAAGATCTTTCTTTTCTATCGGGGTGCTAGAATTTGTGCGCCACACTGGATTTCCTCTAGCAATCACCGAGGCCACCTATGGTACTTCTCTCATCCAGTCGGCCACCGTTCCCGCCAATCTTTAATCTAACTCATCGTGTTTCGGCGGTTCATAGTTGTCCCGATGTAGAATACGTTGATGGCCCGGAGAAATCAACCCGTTCAACTCTAATAGTCACCTTTTGGAGCCGGGACCACCGTCTTTGCTTGTTGGGATGGCTGTACCTATTGTTGATCTCCGCCGCATAGTTGGCGTAGAACTCTCTCACAATAGATGATTCATATGTGCCGAGTGGCTGGCTAAGGAATCCCCATCCATGGTGATCAATGATGGCGTGTATGGTTGGGAATTGTTCCAACCCTTCGAAACTGATCCGCCGCTCCTCATAGATGTTCCGGCGGAAACCCTGTCCTCCTTCCTTTGGATCTAGCCCTTTATCATATATTTCTTTCGAGCCGGGACCGAGAACCTAATAGCATGCTCGAGCACTCCTTCGTTGTTCTCGTTCGGGCGTGCCGCCTCTTCAGCATCAGATTCGTCCGGTGCATTAGTCGCCTCTTCTCGACTCTGCAAATCAGGAGAGATTGATGAGTGCTCCCCATCACTGCTAGTCCCCTTATCAGACGGGGGATGGTCTTGTTATATCCCGTAATTTTGAACATTCGAATAAATTGAAATAAGTGCGACTTGTGTGAGGTAGAACAATATTTTGATTTTAGCCAATAAATATGTTGTTCGTGAAAATGTTGATGCGGAAGTGTTGAGGGAGGCTAAGGGTAAAAATTGAAATTTAGGGAATTAGTTTCGTAAATTGCGAAATATGAACCAAAGCAAATTGGGCTCAAAAAAAAAAATGAAAGCAAGGGCCCAAAAAAAATTGGAAGTGGCCGGCCAAGCCATGGCCCAAACCCATGGGATTTATTTATTTTTCCATGTGATAAATTGTATAAGAAGGGATCATTATCTTAGAAGATTCAAGAAGTAAGAGAAGGAGAAAAACAAAAGAAGAAGAGCAAAATATTAAGGGCCATTCGGCCATATCCCACAAAATTTGACCCTTTGAAATCTTATCCCAAAAATTATTTTTTTGTGGTATTCCTACTAATTCAAGGGTCCTCTACAACGTGGTGTAATTGTTTCGGAAGATAGGACGCTTGTTTCGTTGATTTAGCATATTTGACAAGTGAAGAAGCTAAGGAGAAAAAGGTAAGATTTCATTCCTTTTGTCTTGGAAGAAATATATATATATATGTGTTGTAGAATGTGGAAAGGAATATAGAGTATGAAAATTTTGTGTTATAGATATGTATGTGCATGGCCGAAAATGGTATGCATGGATAGGGATGATTAAAATTTTATTTGTTATGATTAATTGTGTTGTTGAAGCCTTGTGATGGAAATGGAAGAAAATGGTTCAAGTTGGCATAGAAACCAACATGCATACGTTTCATGAACTCCATCCATTCCTCAATACTATAACATGCATAAACCACCCATAACATATAAAAGGGGGTGAACTCTTACCTTTTTCCCTTCAAGTTTCCTCTTGATTGAGGTCATGAATGTTTTTTCCAAACGCATGATTTTCATGTTCCAACAACTCTTCCATGTTGTAGAGGACCTTCCATTTACTTGAAATGCAAGAAGAAAATAATTTTTGGCAATCAATATCCATGGCTTCCATTTTTTTCTCCTTTCCATGGTTGAAACATGGCCCCTTGTTCTTTCTTCTTTCTCTCTTCTCTTGAAGTTTCATGAACTTGTGGGAACATATAATGTCTTATAATTCTTCCCCTCCACTTATCTATATTTATAAATAAGTCCCTCAAAATAAAATATAAACACATGACCCCCTTCTTTCTTCTTTTCTAGAATATTCTTCCTTTTTCCTGAAATTAAACAAAGAAGACCAAGCTTCTTCTTATGTAAGCTTTGTCCCTTCAAGAATTTTCTTGAACTTTTGTGTAATTACCATTTTGCCCCTAGCCTTGTACAATATTACCATAAGCCATTTTGTAAATTTTCCTTTTTACCCTTGGCCTTCCTCGATATTTCCACACTAATAATATTCATAAATAATATTCATAACCAACTTGTTCATTAATAAAATTTTGGAAACGGTCTTGCCCTCGACATTCCTCGACTATCTCGAAATATTCGAACGTACAAAGTACGGGCTATAACAGAGTTATGATTATTGTTAATGAAATTGGAAGATGAAAATGTGTTATGAATATTTATGCCGAAAATTAGAAGGTTCGGATGAATTATGGTTTTGGTGGAATCTTTGTATAATTTGTAAATATTTTATAGAATGATATGAAATGCTTGAATTGTATTGGAATGATCTTGAGTAGTAAATGAATATGAAAACATTGATATTGGACTGGAAGTGCGAAATTGGATTGGAAGTTGTCGCACTATATAGAAAGGAATACTATTCATGCTAGAATGTGTCTTAATTCGATTGTGAATTGATTATTGGTATTGTAGTTTGGTTGTTGGTTTGGTTGTTGATGGATTTGGCCGAGTTGAAATCTCGGGGTTGGTGTATTTACAGGGGAAATGCTGCCGAAATTTCGGTAGAATTCAATGTTCATTTGGAATTGAATGCTTAAATGCGTATGGCTAATGTTTGGTATATTGGCGTTATGTAGATCTTGGAGCATCGAGAGTTGAGACTTGATTTAGCTTGCGAGCGGACGAGGTATGTAAGGCGTTACTTTCCCTTCTTTGGCATGTCGTAGTACCACTAGGCTATGACCTGAACCTCGGGGTAATTTCCACTCTTAGAATCCGAGCCTAGATGCGTATTTTATTCGTGCCTAAAGACTTATTCTTTGATGTAAACAAGCTAAGGTTCTTATGTTTTCAAAGGATGGAATTTCAAAAGTCTTATAAGGAATTTCGCTATTAAAAGGTTCGGACTTCAAACGCCGTAACTTTTGCATATGAGCTCGGACGCCCCGAAACATAATAGGTAACTTCATAAGACATAACATTCCCTAATTCTCGTAGTCGGGCTCGGATGGGGTCGGCACCGTCCGTGGGGCTCGCGGCTTTTCTATGATTCTCCTTAATGACCTTTAAGAAAGATTTATTAATATTTTCACCTTGACCTCGAGCATGGATTCCCTACTTATTTGGTAAGTCTAGAATTTTGAATTAGATGCCTTTTAAATAAGGATTGTTACGCTTGTGACTTCGATATGTAATTATGATTTCCAAAGTTCGTTCGATATGTTTCCGAATGGCATTCAAAAGGAAATTTGATTGGACTACGACCCTAATCTGTAAATAATGGTTCGTTCTGATTAATTTTACTGAATTTTGGTAAATGTTTATCTTGCATATGATTTATGAATTTTGTACATTGTATATGATTCCTACGATTCTGCTCGTGCATATTATTGTTACTTCCTTCGCCGAGTCCGGGCCGGTTATTATCGTGACAATTCGAAGTATGATGAGATTAAAGTATGATGTGCGTACGAAATATGATCCGATTCTGATATATGATATGATACAAAGTATGATGAGTTCTGAAATATGATATGATTCTGAAATATGATGCGATTTGGAGGAGATGTTCGGAGAATATACAAAAACTTCCGAAGTATGATGAGTTGTGGCGCCCAAGGCAGGAGGGGCGACCACGTTCCGTCCGCCGGGTCCCATTATGGACCATATATGACATATGTTTTTGACATACATGATTTATGTTTATAAAATAAGCATGCGGACATTCGATTATTATATTTGTTTTACGTACTTCGTATATGATTTCGGTAAGTGATATGCGTATAATGTATGTGATACCTCACCGAGTCCCTCACTAGAGGGCCGGGTACGATATGTATGTACGATGGTGTGATGATCTGATTATGATATGACTTGGTTACCGACTTGTGTATATGCATTATAAGCGATTCAGAAGGCAAGTTATGTTTTTATGTTTCGAATTTTATACTTATTTCTATAACCCTCGTTCCGGTTTTGATTCTGTTTAATGTATTTTCTGCTTTACATACTCAGTACATATTAAAATGCGACCCCCTTTTCTTCGGTCGTTTCATGCCGCGCAGGTACAGGTACTCGTTTGGGTGAGCCGTCAGCTTAGGACTCCTGCTCAGCTATTTTGGAGTGCTCCTTTGTCCGGAGCCCACATTTGGTACAGACTCTTCTGTTATGTACATATTGCGTATGCTTATTCTGGGTACGGCGGGGCCCGTCCCCGTCATATGATTCTGCTATGACTCTTGGAGGCACAGTAGACATGTACGTGGGTTGTGGGTAGCACTTTGTTTGGTTATGTTTGTGTTCGTACATTCCCGAGAATGTATGTATGATCCGTGTATATATATAGGTATGTATATGTATCACCGTGTTGCTTTATATATATAAGTTCTTAATAAGATGCTACGAACGGATTATGGTTAGTAAAGGGCACGAGTGCCCGACTCGGCACTAGTCGCGACCTACGGGGATGAGTCGTGACGGAAATGGTATCGAGCGGTTAGTCCTCGGGAATGTCTACGTGCCGTGTCTGGTAAGTCCCGTTTATCGGTGTGTTGTGCACCACGTCTATAAACGGAGGCTACAGACATTTAGGATATTATCCCCTCTTCGATCTTCGTCGTGCGATACAGCCGTATTATCGGGATGACTTGTCACACCCCAATTTCCGATAGGGTGTGATGGGCACCCGACCCCTTACCTAGGGCCGAGCGAACCCGCGAGACTCCATAATACTTTCGCCCATGCGTGCCACAAAAGCATAACATAAGCACGGTGAAAATTTTTTCGGAAAACATACATGCCTTTCGTCTCTTTCAAAGCAAATAAAATCGTAACCATAACACATACGTAAACACATGAAATTCATAACACACGAGACACTTGATACATCGGCTTACATAGCCGCTACAAACGGACACCTCATACACACGACAACGTACGCAAGTCTACATAACTCGAATACCATACAAAGCATTCGACTCAGAGACGGCTCGGAGGAAATGGAGCTCGCCAATCCGGTAGGAACATCTTCGCGCTAACCTCGTCAAGCTCGTACACAGGTACTGCGCGGCATGAAACGCGACCCCGAGAAAGGGGGTCGGTACGGAATATGTACCGAGTATGCAAAGCGAGAAAAATACAAACGAAATAAGGGTGTACCAACCTTGCCGAGCATAATAGTCCAAATACCAACGTACTTCCATACGGCATCCAAGTCGTACACACGTATCATCATGCGCCAGAACCCGGCGGCTAATATCATAAATATATAGGTATACCGCAAGCCGGGAACCCGGCGGTTAATGACACAAATATACACGACTACACATACGTACGTACGCGGTCAGAAATCCCATTACCGGTCGTATCGCCGACCAAGGTCGAGTATCCGACGGACGATACCACACATACACGTACCGCGGCCAAGTATCCGGTCATCATGGTACGACCCCGCCAGGTCAAGTATCCGGCGGACAATATCACACACGCCCGGGACTCGGCGAAAGAGGTAATAACAATACACACAAGCAGAATCGTAAGTAGTCATACAAATATAATTTCTTTTATTACAAACTCAACAAAACAACCCAAGCAATCCATTCTTTTAAAAGCAAGTCATTAGTCAAGTCAGGTTTATTGGAATTAATATACAATAATTACAATCTTTTGAAATCGTTTTTATATGTCAAAAAGTATTATCAAACGTAGTAAAGTAGTTAAAACAATTATTTATAGCAATCGGGGCAATAGTTAAAAGTTTTCTTTTCAAAATCACACAAGTATACCAAACAGGGCGACATTGGGAGATCTCGGGATGCGTGGGCCCCACCTCAGGTCGAGCCGAGGCGGCGGACATAAACTACAAACATTAGGCTACCTTAAGCCATCCATAAAAAGTTTCGGAGCGATCCCGATACGTTTGCAACGACTACGGGGGTTTAAGCAACCTTTTGACCAAATATGAAAACTATAGTTCAATTATAAATAATGAATAGTAGGCAAAATCAACTCGGCTTTCCGAGAGCGAGAATTATCCCCGAGGTTCCGATCTTAGCCTAAAGAGGGCTAGGACATGTTAAGGAAAGGGCAAGCTTTACATACCTGAACCGCGCCTTACGCTCGTCAAATCTCAATTCTCGTTTCGTCCAAAACCGCAAATGGTCATCTTTACAAGCTACTATTCATGCAAGTTAACATTTTAACTTTGGTTAAGCATTTGGCTACGAAATTTTAGCCGCCTCCTCTATAGATATGACACCCCCGAGATTCAACTGCTCAAAACAACCAACCACAACCCAACAATAACATCAATAATCACAATAAACACAATATAATACAACTAACCCACTTTCCAACATAATACAATAACTTCCATTTATATTCCAATAAACTACATACGTTCAAGTCAACATCGACATTCACATATTCACATACCAACCCGAGATCATTTCATCAAGATTTAAGAATATTTCAAGTAGTCCACACAATATTCAAATCAGCCCATCCAACTTACAAGGCAATCCAAAACCTTCCAAGTCCAAGTAAACATCGACGACACATTTCTTTTCTTCTCTAAACTCATAACTACATCAACAATTCACTTGTTAGCATTGTCATTAGCATAAATGTAAGACCTACATAGGAATCATATTAACTTCCAATTCAGCCCGCAACCAACACAACTTCAATTTCATTCATTAAACTTCATTTTATCACATGGAATTCATATCGACGACGATCAAAATACTAAATAACATAACTTCATTTCTTGCATACAAACGTTCCCTACTTTCGGCCACGCTCTCAACCTACAACATTCCATGAAGTTTCATTCATCTTCTATACCTTACAACAACACAAAAACATGCTAAATTCATTAATTCCTCACCTTAACAACACACACACACAAGCACGACCAACCTTCTAAACTCACGGCCACAACAACTACACCATATTTTTTTTTTAACTTATTTCATTTCTACATTCCACAACACACAAACAAGCTACATACAATTAATTCTTCACTCCTACACAACCACACACACACACGGCCTCAACACACTACACACGGCCACAACTTGCAACACACAACCCTTCATGATTTTTATCCATTTCCATGCAATATAACACGCTCCAAGGCAAACACAAATCATGCAAAAGAGAATTGAATCATACCTTTCCTCTTCTCCCACTCGGCTAAGAACATGTTTGCAGCGTAAGGAAGAGTGTGTTTTTCTTGTTCCACCAACTACTCCACGTCGACGAGGACCTTCTACTTGGTAAGAAAGCATGAAGAAAATAAATCTTCCATGGTCACTTCATGGGGCTGGTTCGGCCAGCCCCCTTCTAGCCGTTTCCTTCATCTTTTTTTTCTCTTCTTCATAGTTCTTGAGACTTTCTAGAGAAGTAAATTGTCACGCCCCCAATTTTCGAGGGACGTGATGGGCACCCGACCCCATACCCGGAGCCGAGCGAACCACGCGACTCCTATCGCACACACATAAATTTTTTTCCAAAAAAATAATCTTTGGAAAATTATAAAATACATAATGAAGCTTACAAACTTGACGGATAATCCGTAAGTACACAAAATTTCATTACATAACACACGTGACATATCGGACGGAGCTACGACAGATCGACACATCATACCCACAACACTCGGTTCGCAAAGTCTCTAATGTGTCATCCAAGACACAACGTACATGCTCGGACTCGTTAGAAGTGCTCCGGAAGGAATCGGAGCTCACCAACCATGCCGGAATATCTTCCCCATCCGCGGGTACCGCCCCGCGGCATGAAACGCGACCCCAAGAAGAGGGGGGTGGGTACGGAAAAGTATGCATCGAGCGATGTAAAGCAAGAAAACCACGACGGAGAGTCATAAGCGGGATGAAAAACCACGTAAAAACAAATATAGGAAGCGGAGAGTCAAAAACTTGCACGAGCAAGACTTATCTGGACATACACACTAGTGAGCAAGACATATCATAATCATATATTATTTCGGAACCATAGGCGAAGTACGAGTAAAATAGATTTAGTAATCGAACGTCGAAGGCTTAGCTTAATTTTCTTTCCTTTCGGAAAATGTTTACGTCTTACATAAATAGAAAATAGATCAAATCATCACATCGCACAATCAGTCATATTATCGGATCATCGGATTACCATAGTATCGTACTTTCATATCATCAAATCGTCGCATCGTCGGACTATCACATCATCGAACGGACTCATTATATTGTCGATTTTCGCTTTATGAAATCGTTATATCATCGGATCATCAAACAAATATCGTACCCGGCCCTCTCGCGAGGACTCGGTGAATTAATCACATACCGTGCCGGCCCCCAGGCGAGGGTCTCGGTCGTACCCGGCCCTTTCGGGACTCGGTGAGTCATCGCGTACCGTACCAGGCCCTCGGTGAGGACTCGGTCGTACCCGGCCCCGCTAGCAAGGGACTCGGTGAATGATGTCATAATAGCACGAGCCGAGTAATCGAGTCACATACACATACACACGATTCATCCTTGAAACTCACCAAATAAGTAACGGATCAACGTTCGTGTCCACGTAGTCATAGTCAAATCTAGTTTCTTTCGAGTACTACTCGGGATTTGTCAAATAGAACCTTAGCCATCATACTTACGCATCGTAATCGGATACATACTATTTCTCATTTCAAACTTAGCATATAAGTGAGTGATCATATTCGGAAGTTAGATTAGTAGCCATATCAAGTTATATCAACAAGTTGCCAAAACTATACAACGGAACGTCTTGCGGCCCACGGGCAAACACCAATCCGACCCGGCCCGCATGTGAATGTCGGGGTGTTATACATTGTGGAACCTCCCGACGAGCGTTTCGGACGATCGAGCCCTTAGTCGAAAGTTAGGGACGTTCGTAGTTTCGACTCTTTTATGGATATATTCTTTTAGGCACATTCTTATTCGGTCATACAAAGGCATAGAAACCATAATTTGACTACGTTAGGCATACGGAGGTCAAAACAAATAAGAATCACGGACATGCTCGGATCGTAGGAGTAAGGAGTTACCTCGGGGAGCATATCATGACCTATTCATACTAAGACATGCCAAAGAAAGGAAGGTGAGCTTTACATACTGCGCTAGGCCTTGCTAGCTACACTTGTTCATCCCAACTCGCTATCTACATTCACAAGGATCCATATGATCGTTAGATTCATCGACACGTTTGTAATTTCCATGCAAGTTCACTTATAAGCTACCAAAATTTGCAACATTTCTCCGTAAACACGACATCCCCGAGATTTGCAAGCTCGGCCCAAATCAACATCGTAAATCCCAGAAATTCAACTCGCCAATCCAACAACAATACTAACAATCATAACAACAATATCGTTAGATAATTTCAAGATGTCAAACCAACATCCATTCTTACCCGAAACCTTCCAACTTAACTAGAAACATTCATAACACATTTTCTACTTTCAAGTTCATAAGCGATGTCGACAATTCCATACGTTAACAACATTATTTTCATCAAACAATAAACTTTACGTAAATCACTTTAACTCGAAAACAGCCACGCGGTTTCTAACTTCAACTTGGATCATTAACCTTCATTTTCACATCACAAATTTCATGACGACAACAACCAAAACGCTCAGGCAACATTAACTCAACATGGCTGCCCCAAAACATCTACATTCGGCCAACAACAACATGTAACATTTCATGATTTTCATTCGTTTTCTACACATTACACCATCACACAAACATGTCGAATTCCATTAGTTTCATCACCCAACACACTCCACATGCACCGGTTAACACCAATATGCACGGCTACCATACCACACATCAATATTTCCATGAATTTCATTAGTTTAACACATTCTGCAACAACAACCAAACACAACACAACACACACACATGTTCGGCTATCTCTCACACACGGCCACCACTACTACTTCACACACAACACCATATTTTCATAAACTTCTTTCATTCCTACATCTCACAACATATACAAATCATGCACAACACATGAAAAATGAGATGGGACCTTACACTGCTTAGGCTTTCCCACACGGCTAGCTTGCCCTTTTTGCAAAACGAATAATTTTCTCCTTCCAACAATCACTCCACGTCGAAGAGGACCTTCTAATTAGTATGAAAACATAAAGAGAAAAATTTTCCATGTCCACCACATAGGGGCTGGTTCGGGACCCCCTATGGCCGAACCCCTCTAAATTTTTTTTTCTTTTCTTTCTGTCTTCTTTCTTTCTTTCTCTCTTTCTCCCTTAATTAAAAGATGACAACAACATATATATATATATATATATATATATAGCATGTGAGGGCACACATGCCCTCACTCTAGAATTTTCCTTTCTTTTTCCCCCTTCTTTTTTTTTCTAGAATTTTCTTCAAAGGATGACTTAATTCTTTTTCTTCTCCTTTTTTATTTTGGCCACATGGCCTTTTGCAAGACTTTTCTAGGGCATTGTAAAATGACCATTTGCCTAGCCTTTCACAAAATTACCATAATGCCATTTTGCAAATTTCCCTTTTTGCCCTCAGTCTTTTCAATATTTCCACACTAATAATATTTTCCAACGACTTTCGCATTACAACGAAACCGAAAAATGACCTTGCCTTAAACTTTCCGCCATTGCCTCGGAATAACCCGACGTGCGAAATGCGGGATCTAACATAAATGGTGAAGATGATTAATTATCATCTTTTAGCCACCATATATATATACAACATGTGGCACCACTAGTCATGTGGCCGCCACCTCCTCATCTTTTCTTTTTTTTTTTTTTTAATTTTCCAACTCTCCAAAAATAGAAGACTTTCCAAAAAAAATGGAATTAACCCCAAATGCTTCCTTAAGGTTTCCGTCCAATGAGATTCATAAGCAACTTATGCATTGAGACAGAATCAACAAAACCGGAAATTAAAAGTCTTGTCCATAACTCGTCGCAATCAACTTAGAATTTTCCAACGTACAAAGTGCGGGGTATAACATCCTTTCCCCCTTTGGAACATTCGTCCTCGAATGTTCAACCAATCGTATAGGGTCTTAAGAATCTCGATTCAAACTTTTCCCTTTTGTAATTCTCTTTACTCGACTTGCAACATTCTTGCCAATATTTTCTCAAAGTTATCTCTTAATCTTTAACTCAAACCCTTCCTTACTCTTGTCTTACACATACTAGTACTTCTTCCTTGATATCAGTCGTACTCGTAGCTTAGTCAAATCTTACCATTACGGTGGACACGACCTTTCAAGTCGAATTACAAATCCACATCTCATTTTTTTTCACTTTATTTCTGGAAAAATTTCGGCAGAGTTTCCTCTGTAACCGTTACTATCTCAAAACCTCGTACATCGAAAATACCAACGGTGCCTCATGTGGCCAACATATAGATACCTATCACATCACATCGCACGTGTGACCACCCCAATATCATCCGTACAAAAAATAACAAACATACCTCATGCCAACTCGACAAACGGCACTGTTACACTTTCTTGCTTACTTTCCCCCCCTTTAGTCTTGACTTATATTTCGATCGTAAGTCCCATATCCTTGCCAATATACATCTCTCGTGCTTTACTTACTGCGTACTTTGTGACTTCCAACATCACTTACTTTCTTCTCTATCGTCATTCTTGTTCGCAATCACAAAAGTGTGCAGGAGTCCCATCTCCTATAACTTGGCTCTATGGCACGATCTCGGATATGAAAAAAGGTTATAACCACCCTAAATGCCCCGTAGCCTCTTGTTTATAAATGTGGCGCGCAACACACCATAGCAAGCACTGCTACCGGGACACGACTTTGCGTACAACCCCAGGACGGACACTGCCTGCGATACCACTTTGTCACACTTTGGAATTTCCGATAGGGTGTGATGGGCACCGACCTACCTGGGGCGAGCGAACATGAGACTCCATAATACTCATAGCCATCCGGGCCCACAAAGCATAACATAAGCACGGGGGTGAAAATTTTTTTTCGAAAAACATACATGCCTTTTCGTCTTTCAAAGCAATAAAATCGTAAACCATAACACATACGTAAACACGAAATTCATAACACGGTATACTGATACATCGGCTTACATATAGCCGCTTACAAACGGACACCTCGCTATACACACGACACTGCTCGCAAAGTCTCAACATAACGCTCCGAATACCATACAAAGCATTCGACTCGGCGGCAAAGCTCCGGAGGAAATGGAGCTCGCCAATCCAGAAAGGAACATCTTCGCTAACCTCCGCCATCATCAGGTACACACGCGGTACGAAACGCACGAAGAAAGGGGGTCGGACGGTGAATATGTGCGAGTATGCAAACAGTTAAAAATAAAACGAAATAAAGGTACCAAACGCGAGCATAATAGTCCAAATACCAACGTACTTCCATCCGGCATCCAAGTCGTACACACGTATACGCACGGCCGGGAACCCGGCGGCTAATATCATAAATATAAGTATCCCGCGACGGGGAACCCGGCGGTTAATGACACAAATATACACACACACATACATACATACCGCGGTCAAGAATCCGAGCGGTCGTTGCAACCCGCGGTCAAGTATCCGGCGGACGATACCACACATACACATGCCGGGCGGCCAAGTATCCGTCGGTCATGGTACGGCCAAGTATCCGGCGGACAATATCACACATACCGGCCGGGACTCGGCGAAGAGGTAATAACAATACACACAAGTGTGACCGTAAGTAGTCATACAAATATAATTTCTTTTATTACAAACTGAAACAAAACAACCCAAGCAATCCATTCTTTAAAACAAGTCATTAGTCGAGTCGAGCTTATTGGAATTAATATACAATAATTACAATCTTTTGAAATCGTTTTTATATGTCAAAAAGTATTATCAAACGTAGTAAAGTAGTTAAAACAATTATTTATAGCAATCGGGGCAATAGTTAAAAGTTTTCTTTTCAAATCACACAAGTATACCAAACAGGGCGACATTGGGAGATCTCGGGATGCGTGGGCCCCACCTCAGGTCGAGCCGAGGCGGCGGACATAAACTACAAACATTAGGCTACCTAAAGCCATCCATAAAAGTTTCGGAGCGATCCCGATACGTTTGCAACAGCTACAGGGGTTTAAGCAACCTTTTGACCAAATATGAAAACTATAGTTCAATTGCGCTGAATGAATAGTAGGCAAAATCAACTCGGCTTTCCGAGAGCGAGACTATCCCCGAGGTTCCGATCTTAGCCTAGTAGGGCTAGACATGCCAAAGAAGGAAAGGGTAAGCTTTACATACCGGCGCGCCTTACGCTCGTCAAATCTCAATTCTCGTTTCGTCCAAAAGCTGAAATGGTCATCTTTACCGGTTACTATTCATGCAAGTTAACATTTTAACTTTGGTTAAGCATTTGGCTACCGAAATTTCGGCGGCGCCTCCTCTATAGATATGACACCCCCGAGATTCAACTCGGCTCCAAACAACCAACCAACCCAACAATAACATCAATAATCACAATAAACACAATATAATACAACTAACCCACTTTCCAACATAATACAATAACTTCCATTTATATTCCAATAAACTACACGTTAGTCAACATCGACATTCACATATTCACATACCAACTGAGATCATTTCATCAAGATTTAAGAATATTTCAAGTAGTCCACACAATATTCAAATCAGCCCATCCAACTTACAAGGCAATCCAAAACCTTCCAAGTCCAAGTAAACATCGACGACACATTTCTTTTCTTCTAAACTCATAACTACATCAACAATTCACTTGTTAGCATTGTCATTAGCATAAATGTAAGACCTACCTAGGAATCATATTAACTTCCAATTCAGCCCGCAACCATCACAACTTCAATTTCATTCATTAAACTTCATTTTATCACATGGAATTCATACCGACGTACGATCAAAATACTAAATAACATAACTTCATTTCTTGCATACAAATTACTTTCGTACCTCAACCTACGACATTCACGAGTTTCATTCATCTTCTATACCTTACAACAACACAAAAACATGCTAAATTCATTAATTCCTCACCTTAACAACACACACAAGCACGACCAACCTCTAAACTCACGGCCACGAACAACTACACCATATTTTTTTTTTAACTTATTTCATTTCTACATTCCACAACACACAAACAAGCTACATACAATTAATTCTTCACTCCTACACAACTACACACACACACGGCCTCAACACACTACACACGGCCACAACTTGCAACACACAACCCTTCATGATTTTTATCCATTTCCATGCAATATAACACGTCCAAGGCAGCCACAAATCATGCAAAAGAGAATTGAATCATACCTTTCCTCTTGCTCCTTCACTCTCGGCTAAGAACATGTTTGGCAAGGAAGAGTGTTTTTCTTGTTCCACCAACTACTCCACGTCGACGAGGACCTTCTACTTGGTAAGAAAGCATGAAGAAAATAAATCTTCCATGGTCCTTTCGCCAGAAATTTTGGTTAAATACGACCCATACAATTTCCTCCATCTTTTTTCTCTTCTTCATAGTTCTTGAGACTTCTAGGAGAAGTAAATGGTGAAGATGATTAATTATCATCTTTTAGCCACCATATATATATACAACATGTGGCCATGGCCCACTAGTCATGTGGCCGGCCACCTCCTCATCTTTTCTCTTTTTTTTTTTTTTTTAATTTTCCAACTCTCCAAAAATAGAAGACTTTCCAAAAAAAATGGAATTAACCCCAAATGCTTCCTTAAGGTTTCGAGTCCAATGAGATTCATAAGCAACTTATGCATTGAGGTATTTAATCAACAAAACCGGAAATTAAAAGTCTTGTCCATAACTCGTCGCAATCAACTTAGAATTTTCCAACGTACAAAGTGCGGGGTATAACATGACTCCTCCCTAACGAATTGCTATGTTTTCAGCGATGCCTCCGAGAAAGGCGACAACGCCCGGAGGGCAAGGCTACGACGTTGTTAGGGGAGACCGATCGGTGCCCGCAGTTACCGGGGCCGTCTTTCGGCCGAGCGATTGTGTGCCTCCGTCGGCCGGTTCGCCACCCCATCACCATCGTAGGGGCATGGTGCCACCGCCGAACAGAGGCGCTCCTCCGCCCGCCCTCGAGGTTTTAATTTTGAGCCTCCGGCTCCTCGGCCGGGGGCGGAGGACGGGGCTATGAGGATCTTTGTTAGGTTATTGACGGACCGGGCGCGGGCGTATGTGTCCGTAGGCACGGAATGTGGGGAGGAGCTGTGCGGACGGACGTGATGTTGAGAGGGCCCGTTATTTTCTTGGACTCGTAATGTTATATCCCCGTTTGCAGGCAATCGGATAATTCAAGACAATGGCGGGAGGATAACAAGTAAGGCCATATCTTTATTTTGTTAGGCGTATGAATGGCTTTGCATGTAAGTATTTGAAGCGGAATTATCAAGAAAGGTCAAGGGCATAAAAGAGAAATTTGCACTACGCCACATAGAAATATAAAGGAAGGCGAAGGGTAGATGAATTTGGAAAAGCAGCTTTATGAATTACTACTTGTGTGAAAATACAATTGGGCTTGGAATTTTTTAAAAATTTTAAAGACCCACCTGCCATGGGCATGGCCCAAGCCCATGTGGGGTGTAAGTGACGATTTAAAAAAAGATGACCAAGTCATCTTTCATATTCCATAATTCTCTAGAAAATTCAAGACTTGGAG
>NW_026726135.1:0-45234 GCF_029784015.1 Lycium ferocissimum
CAGGGAAAAAAAGG
This sequence comes from Lycium ferocissimum, assembly GCF_029784015.1. Classification (NCBI taxonomy): domain Eukaryota; kingdom Viridiplantae; phylum Streptophyta; class Magnoliopsida; order Solanales; family Solanaceae; genus Lycium; species Lycium ferocissimum. The sequence continues at coordinate 15 of NW_026726135.1, forward strand.
TTACAATTGCAATTTGGGCTTGGATGATGGCTATGTGTGCGAGAACCTTTTTTCGGATTTCAAGCCAACGTCAACTTAGCCAAACAAGGCCCTTGCCTCATTAATGGCATTCTTGTAATAACTAGCCTAGCTCTTAAGTTTCTTAGTATAAAAACTAGACTTAGTTATTTTCATCATTAGACTACAAGTTGAATGAAGAAACTGCGTTGTAGATTGTGGTTGGTAGCTTTAGGTTAATATAGATTGTTTGGTTGGTTAACCAAGTGTTACTTCCTAGTTTGTGGTGAATTTGCCATTTTCATCAATTCAATGTTGCTCATTTGTGGATTCATTTAGTCGCTTGTTGATTCAATTGCTTGGTTCTAGGGTTTGTAAATCCGATTGGAAGGGTTAGGGTTTAATATACTTTTCTTGTCCATAGATTTCTTGCTCTTGGGTCAAGTATCTATCCATCTATCCTCTTCCATTTCTACTCTTCTTCCACCTTTATTTTGATTTTCTTGTTCTTTTGTTTTTCTAGAGTTTCCCTAGGTTGAATCGTATCAAGATATGTCATCCATAGCAAGTTCATTGGCTATGATCATGAATCAAATCTCGGGCATGCAAACGGGTATGGAAGAGATGAGAGGTGAAATGAATGGGAAGTTGAAGGCTATGGATGAACGGATGGTGAGTATTGAGAAAGTTCAAATGGAGGGTTCGAGTAGAATGGGAACTCCCCGCTCTGTGAATGAAGGTGATGGGGATAAAACACAAGATACCACCTCGAATTATTGCCGGGACAAGCCCCCATGCCTGCGTAATCCCAACACCACAACCACCTCCACCCTAAAGAGCTCCACTACCCCAAACAACCAACCTTCCATCCTAAACTCCACTTTCAAAACACCAATCGACAAACACCCCACGTTTACCAACACAACTTGAACGAGGCAATACCTCGAAGTAACACTTACAACAAACACCGCAAGCTCGCCCCAAGTCCAAACACAAGATCCCTTTCCTAACCAAAACCAATACCAACGTCACTACCAATACCCCGTAATGAAGAGGAGTATGACGACTATCCCCAAGGTCGGTGGTGGGATGATAACCGGGCAAGGAGGGAGGCGTGGAGGAATGAAAACCGGGGGGAAGGGGAGGAAGAGGAGGTTTTGAGAGGTTTCGGGCCATGAACCTAGATTCCAAGGTCATGTAGACCTAGGGAGGGCCAAGGTTATGAAGACCTAGGAAGATGGCAAGATAATGAGCGGAATTTGAATACCATCAAGGTGAACCTTCCTACGTTCCAAGAGGGTAGAGATGGGAAGAGTTCATTGAATGGAAATTGCAAAGTGAGCGCATTTCCTCCGAACAATGTGTCCGAGGCCTTAAAGGCAAAGTATGCCCTCACTCAATTTGAGGGGTACGCTTCTACTTGGTGGGAATCTAAGAAGTTACAAAGGGCTCAACAAAACATCTATGATCTTCCAACTTGGAACGACTTGATCGAGCTCATGGAAACAGGTGGCTTCCACCCACATACCACCAAGATGCACTCAAAAGGTTGTACGTTGAAGCAATGGTTGAAAAGTGTGGAAGCGTACTTTGATGAGTTTGAGGACTTGGATGAAGTCGAAGATAGAAGAGCGTAGAGGAGTACACTATTATAAGGTTTGTAGCCAACTTGAATCGGGACATCTCTAAACCAATGAGGCTCAAGACTTATAATAGTCTTAAAGAGGCATTCCACGATGCATCCAAGGTTGAAGCGGATCTAAAAGAAGAGAGGTCTTACAAAGACAAAAGCAAAATATCTTCAACTTGGAACGGGAAAAAGAGAAGTGGAAGCCGTCCACTTGGGAGAAGCCCAAGATCACTACTCCCACTCCTCAAGCTAAGTTTGATTATAAGGCTAGAGGAGACGACCAAAAAAAGGAGGTAACAACGTTAGACCTAACTTCCCTCGTCCATCTACTATTCAATGTTTCAAATGCCAAGGTAGAGGACATATTGCAAGTGAGTGTCCCAACCGGAGGACTATCACTATAGTGAGGGATGGGTATCTGTTATATCCCGCATTTTGTACATTGGGACAATCCGGATTAACTATGATAAGTTAGGGTCCAAACCATTCCGGGATGCAAAGTCGGGATTTTTGACCTTCGATTTTGTTTTAAGACCTAAAGTGTTCATGAATTTGTTGGCATGGAACAATTAGGAAAATTTGGGACCAAAATTGGAATTATTGGAAGTTGAATTGGTTTGGCCGTGTGGTGTGGGAGTTTGCCCACACAATTTGTGGACAATTTTAATTGGTCCAACACATGTGTGGGCCAAGGGACACATGTATGATTCACCTAGGAGCTTAAAATATGATCACTAAGTCATCTTTCTCCATTCTCAACACTTAGAAAAAAAAGACAAGAAGTTGAAGAACAACCAACAACCTCTCGGCCAAGAGAGCAAAAATCCAAGTCAAATTCTAGCCATCCCAAAATTATTTCATTGATGCAAATCCACTAATTTGAGGTCCCTAAGTAACGTGGAAGTGTTATTCGGGTCATCCAACCATTCGTTGTGTCAATTGCAAACCCTAGGCAACTTGTGGAGTTGAAGAAGAAAGGTGAGATTTAATTATGTTTTATGTGTTATAAATGTTGTGTGCATGTTGTAGTATGCTAAAATGGATGAAAATCATGAAATATGGCATGTTGGAGTGGAGGTTGTGTATGTAGTGCCTAGCCGTGCAAGTGTGTGTGTGTTGTGTTGTGTTGAAGTAATGAATTAAAGTCTAGTTAGCATGTTATGATCATTGTAGGGTGAAGAAATGGATGAGAATCATCAATATGTATATATGTAGTGTTGGCCGAGAATGGGTCATATTATATGGCAATGAATGGATTAATTCTACTTAATGTTTTAGTTATCGTCGTTATGAATTCTACGTTGGAAATGAGCGTTTAATGACTCAAGATTGATGTTGTAATTGTATGGGCTGATTTGAAGGTTATTGTGCATTTGATGTAATTTTTGTATTTAAGATAATGACATTGTTAGAATGTGGATTGTTGGTGCAAATCATGATTTGGAAGTGAGGGATGTGTGTTATGGATGTGTTCTCGGGTTGGGGACTGTTTTCGGGTGGATTGGAGTGTTATTTGGGATGTTTGAAATATTGTATAAATTGCTTAAAATGTCTTTGAATATTGTTGGTATGGGTTCGGGTTAGTATTTGAATGTATAAGCGTTAATGTTGGCTTGAATGTAAGCCGTTGAATTGAGAGTATTGAATGTTGTTGAATGATGTAAAAGAGAGTTATTAATGCTATATTGCCTTTCAGATTGATTATTGATGTTGCTAGGTTGGTTGTTGATGTTGTTGTTGTTGATTTGGCCGAGTTAAATTCTCGGGGTTGGCCTATTTACAGGGGAAATGCTGCCCAAATTTCTGTAGAATTTAGTGTTAGTTTGGAATTAAATGCCTAAATGCCTATAGCTAATGTTCGGCATATTATGACGTATTTGTAGACCTTGGGGAGCCCGAGGCGTAGGTTGGCATTAGCTTGAGTTTGGAGTAGCTTTGAGAGCGTTTGAGGTATGTAAAGCTCAACTAGAGGTAACTGGAGCGATCATTTGCCACTTATCGAGTTTGCTTATAATAATAGCTACCATTCTATTATCCAGATGGCACCGTATGAGGCCTTGTATGGCAGGAAGTGCAGGTCACCTATTGGTTGGTTCGATGTTGGCGAGGCTAAGTTAATCGGCCCAGATATGATTCAGCAAACTGTTGATAAGGTGAAGCTTATTTAGGATGTCACAACCCAACCCCGTAGGCCGTGACTAGTTGATAGCAACCATGGAAGCTCAACTCCATTGAAGGACAAAGAAATGTTATGTCAAGATCAACGGGCTTCAAATTAGCAATTAAAAAATTGTCTTGTGATGGCAGTAAGACCTCCAGCCCTATTCAGATTTTTTCCTCAAGTCTTACACCTATTTGGAGGCCCAAATTAAAGTCCAAAGTGAGATGAAATGAGGCCCAAATCAGCCCCAAAGAAGAAGTTTCCAGCAGCCCAAAAATTGGCCCAAATATTAGTTTCTAGAATAAATATTTAATTGTTGTTTTAATCTATGTTGACTTGCATTGGTCCAAGTGTTGGGTAGTCTTCTAGATTGTTTTAATCTATGTTGACTGCCTTGGTCCAAGTGTGGGAAGTCTTCTATGCTTCTAGGGAAGATAATTCCCATTTATTTCTATTTTGACTAACTCCTTCTTTACAACTATATAAAGGGGTGATTGTCATTCATTGTAAATCAGATTTTGAAGAATATATTATATTGAGAGTTCTTTTGAACCTTTGTGGCATTACTTTAGGATTTATCTTTCAACCTAACTAGTTCTTAGTTCAAGGTAGTAAGATAATTTCTTCTTTGATATCTTTGATTTCTTTTTGGTATTCTTTCGAAGGCGATTAGTTCTAAATACTAATTGTTGTCTTAAGTTACTCACAAAGCGGTCAGGATCCGAATCTACTATTTTTGATTCGTTATCTCAAGTAAAGGCGTTAGATTTCTTCCTATAAATCTATACGTTGTTACTTGGATCTTGTCAAGACTTTAGAACTTACGTTCTTGGAAATTCGTGGATTGTTCCTTCGAATTTCCCATATCTTTTATTTTCTAGTTTTTAGATTCTTTTCTATATTTGCTTCCGCACTTCTTATATTTTAATTATAAATTTGGGATCTCCCTAATCTCGTTGTTATCACTAGTGCCCGAGCTGGGCACCCATACACACTCATTAATCAGAACCGGCATACAAATACTTACACATATACAAAGATCATACGTTGTCTCCAAATTGTCACATGGACAAGCATATATATCACAGAAGCTAACAAGGCTTATCATAAAGCATAGCGTCCCAAAATATATACAAACGCGAGCCGACAAGGCCGCCGCGGGACCGCCCGCGAAACATAAAACATACGAACACATCTGAACAGTTATGTCTACAGACCTCTAAGAGTAACAACGGAATCATATGACGGGACAGGGCCCCGCCGTACCCTTGAATAGACATATGCATATATACAACGGAAGAATCTGTACCAAAATATGGGCTCCAGAACAAAGGAGCACTCCAAAGTAGCAGAATAGGTGTCCTAGGCTGGCGGATCACCAAGATGGGCGTACGGACACTGCGCGGCATGAAACGCGACCCGAAGAAAGAAGGGGTCGATATATATATGCGAGTATGCAAGCATGAAATACGAGAAATGAATCATACTCGGAACAAGAAGTACAGTAAATAAGTACAATATGTAAAATACCAAAATATTTAGTTTCAAAATGCAAATCATGCATGAGGCTCAGGGAATATGGTCGCCCTCCCGTCATTGGCGCCATAACACAGCATAACGCCAGAAGAGTTCATATCTCCATAACCCGACATATCTCCATAACACATCATGTTATATCCCGTGCTTTTGCACATTCGGGAAATTTGGACACAATTGTGATTTGTAAGAATAAGGCCACGTTTTGACTTTATGTGGTGTGTATGTTGTTACTTATGGAAAATGGTGACACGAGAACATTGGAGATGGCCTGAGGGCAAAAATTGGAATTTCGGAAATTAGTTTCGGAAATTGCGAAACGAGATTTCTAATGGATTGGGCTCAAAAAAAAAAGAAAAATGAAGGCCCAAAAGAGATGGGGTGGCCGGCCAACATGGCCCAAGCCCATAGGATTTTATTAATTTCCATGTGTTAAATTAAGATAAGGGACCATATATGAGTCATATTTTACTAGAAACTTCAAGAGAATTAGATAAGGAGAAAAACAAGAACAACAAAGAAAAAAGAGAAGCCTATACGGCTTTGGCCATGGAAAATTAGCCCTTGAAATCCTTCTCTAAAAATTGTTTTCTTGTATTTCCACCAATTCAAGGGTCCTTTATAACTTGGTGTAGTTGTTTTGGAAGAAAGAGCACTTGTTTCTTTAAGTTGACAACTTGGTCAAGTGAAGAAGATTGTGGAAAGAGGTAAGAATTCCTTCCTTTTTATATGTTATGGATGATTCTATGTGTTGTAGCATGAAAGAGTGGATGAAATTCATGGAAGGGGAAGAAACTAAGTGTGGCCGTGTAGGTATACATGTGTGTAGGAATGATGATTTAACTATTTTATCCAATATATGGTTGTTGTTATTGTGAATGCTATGTGGATAATGGAAATTGAATGATTTTTGGAGAGGTTGTAGTTGTGTACATATATGAAGGAAGCCGTGAGGTGTGTGCTATGTAAGTAGCCGTGTGTGTGAGTTGTAAGGTGAAGGAAGATGAATCAATTTTATTTTGTGTTTGGGTTGTTGTTGTGTTGAGGATTTTATATTACCTATGAATGCATAATCATCTTGTGAAGTTGTAGAAGTTGGAGACTTGTGATTGAAGCATTTGAATTGAATATAATGTTTTGCATGTATGGAAGATTATGAGACTTGTATGATATTGTTGGTATATGAATTATTAGTTTGTTATTGTTTTCATTGGAGTTGGAAGGTCTTGATGGAAGTAGTATATTGATTAAGTTGTTAGAATGTATCTTGGATTGAAATTGGAAATTGTTAATATGGTTGTGATATTATGATTGATAGTTTGGCCGGGTTGAATTCAGGATTGTTGTTGATGAGAATTGACTAAGATGAATCTTGGAGAATGATGTATTTACGGAGGAAGTCTTGCAAATTTCGGTAGACAAGTGTCACTTTGAGATTCTACTTCTAGACACTTGAACTAACATTTGGTAAACATGACCAATTTGTAGATTTTGGCGAAGTTGGAGCTTGAATTTGGAGTGCCATAAGGAGCGAAACGAGGTATGTAAGGCTTCACCCTTCTTTCTATGGCATGTCTTAGACATACTAAGTCGACTACGTGTCCCGAGGACCATCCCTTTTCTCGGAATCTAAGATTGAAAATAGCTACTATTCATTCAGTAAAATTGAATTAGAACTTGCATAAAATGTTGGAAAAACTTCTTGGACATCCAGAACTTACCCAAATAGGATTCTATCACCCTAAGACCCTCCTAAGTGACGCCATGAATTGTAATATACGTAAATTTGACATGCCGCCTCATTTGACTCGAGGTGGGCCCACTATTCCCGAATTCTTTCCTATTGTCCCCATTGACTTATTTTTATACTATAGTTAAGAAAAGTTTTTGGTTATTATTTTAACTACTAAATCATAGTTGTTTTAACTAATCCCTCGATTTCAAAACATGACTTTCCTTCTTAAAAAGTTTACAAATGTTTTCCAAAATATTCGTTTTTCTCCAAAAACTAAGTTTTACAATATTGCAAGCCTTAATGACTAAGACGACGACTGTGACTCTATGATGAAAAAAAAAATAATGATTCTACGAATAAAGGCTCCAAGTCTATGATTCCAGTGCCGAGATGAGAATGTTAACTATTTCTTGAATCCTCGGCTCTACTCATGAATAGTGTTTTCCTTTAAGGATTCTAAATACACGAACGATGCTCTATGATCCTATGTTATACTTTCTCATGATATTGCTCTTCACTAATAGTCTCGCCTTATATTAATTATCCCTTCAAGGTGAGATAAGCGCCCTTAATTACTCTATAATATAATCGGAGGTTCCCGACCTTACGTCACTCCGATGGACACACGATTTTCTTGGGCTCCCCTGCATGCTATATATATATATATATGTATGTATAAAAATGTATTTGGGGAAAATGGGAAAAAGGGCAGAGCGCTATGAGCGCTGGGTTACTCACGGTGCATGTATCCGTACTTGACTTGATATCATCCCGGACGCGGGATGCCCGGACGCGGGAATTATACTATGTGGGCAGGCCGATATATTCGGTACTATGATATACTATGCTATGCTATGATACTATGACATACTATGCTATGCTATGATACTATGATATACTATGCTATGCTATGATACTATGATATACTATGCTATGCTATGATACGATATAAATTCTACTTTCTATGCCTATGAAAAGAAATGTTTTGTTTTCAAAAAGGAAAAACAAGCATGCATGATATCCGCCCCGAAAAGGGCGTTCCTATGCACAGTTACATCCTTATCTCGCATATATATCCATGACCCTCGATATTGTCACTTATAATCTATGCTCCCGTTTATGTTATTTTCTATGTCTTACATACTCGGTACATTATTCGTACGACGCCCCTTCATGTGGGCGCTCGCGTTTCATGCCGCGCGAGTCGCGGATAGGCCGAGTTGATCCCTAGGAGTTCCTCGGCAGGATTTTGCAAATTTCTCCAGCTTGTTTCGAGCCCCAGTCCCTTGGTACTATTTTTGTGTACATATTCGGGCACGGCAAAGATTCGGCCTCTTTCTATGTATATGTGTACTATGTTTAGAGGCTCGTAGACGATATGTACAAGAGAGAGCTATTGGTACTCCCGATTGTCCCCGTCGTATAGTATGATCGTAAAGCTTACTAGTTTATGTTCATAATTGTACTATGTATGCATAAGCTAGTCGAAAAAAAAAACGGCGTAGTTCATATATGCAATAAGAGTCAGCGGGTTCGCTCGGCTCCGAATATGGGGTCGGGTGCCCATCACACCCTAGTAAGATCGGGGTGTGACACATCATAACGCCATAACACATCATAACACCAAAATATAAACGGAACTGTCACGACCCAACCCCGTAGACCGTGACTAGTGCCCGAGCTGGGCACTCGTACGCATCCGTCAACTATAACCATACCATAGCAAACATAATAAGAACTTAAACATACGGAAAAGAACGGCGTTGCATACATATATACAAATCGTACATAAGCTTGGGAACATTTAAAACACAAACACAACTGAACAGTGACTACCCACAACCCACACATATGTCTACGTACCCTTAAGAGTAATAACAAAATCATATGACGGGACAGGGCCCCGCCGTACCCCTGAATAGACATAAACATATACGACAAAAGAGTCTGTACCAAAATATGGGCTCCGGAACAAGGGAGCACTCCAAGATAGCTGGATGAGAATCCTAAGCCGGCGGATCACCAAAACGTGTATCTGTACCTGCGGCATGAAACGCGACCCGAAGAAAGCGGGGTCGCATTTAATATGTACCGAGCATGTAAAGCATGGAATACAAGAACAGATCATAACCGAACCGGGCATTACAGAACAAGTATGATAACCGTAAAATCAAATGACTTGCCTTAGAGACATATATCATGCATGTCATCATGTCATCATGTCATTATATATATATATATATATATATATATATATATATATATATATATATATATATATATATATATATATATATATATATATATATATGTACCGTACCCGCCCTCTAGTGAGGGACTCAAAATGGAATAAGATCATCATATCATCATATCGTCATGTCATCATATATATATATATATACCGTACCCCCCTCTAGTGAGGGACCTTGAATGAGATCATCATATGCCATCCTCGCTGCCATCCCCATATCATCACATCATCATACATATATATACCGTACCCGCCCCAGCGAGGGACTCATGAATAATGCAAAGAACCGTGCACGAATACATACCCGGCCCGGACTCGGTGAAAAGACATATTGAGGCTTGCACGAGCAGTAGTGAGAAACTATATGCACACACATCATCATTACAGACTCAATGGATAAGTAAGTAGTCGGCGCTCGAGAGTTAAAACGGAAATCATATTAAGTTCTTTAAAAAAAAAAAGTCATTAGGACTATACAAAGGAAAATCTCGGGGACCACGGATATGCATCAAACCAATCCGAGCCCGCCCATGAAAGTTAACGTCATTACACGTTATAGAATCATTTGCGAGCATATCAAAGCAATCCGGTTCCGTCTATGAAAGTTACGGACATTTTTAACATAAAAATCCTTTTTGGAGCAAAACTCTTTATACCACATTTGAATTCAATCATACAAAGACATAAAGACCATAGTTCTACCACATTAAGAATGCTAACACTAAGAGGTGGATAAGGATCGTAAACATGCTCGGATCATAAGAGTGTAGTTACCCCGAGGATCGTATCATAGCTTACTTACACTAAGACATGCCAAAAGAAAGAAAGGGTAAGCTTCACATACCTCGTCCGCTTCCTAAGCTAATCCAAACTCAAGTCTCGGGCTCCCCAAGATCTACAATACGTCAATAATTACCAAACATTAGCTATAGGCACTTAGGAATTCAATCCTAAGTTAGCATTTGCTTACGTAAATTTGGGCAAAGATTTCCCCGTTTATATGCCTAGCCCGAATTCTCAATTCAATAACCAACAACACCAACAACAATACCAATAGTATTAACATCATTTCCAATACCGACGTATGCCATAAAACAGCCCGCACACTGTTTTCTAAATTTCTCAACCAACCAAATTTGCGATATAACTATTTAATAATTTTATTTCCGTAAAGGAGTCGAAATTCATATGAACAACATCACTAACAACAGCCTTCACATTTTACAAGGTAAATACATTTATTTTCATCCAAAATTCTCTTCAAATCTCCTTCCATAATTCACAACACCAACACACGAATTTTTCGACTATTCCTCCGTGCTAATCCGTTAAAATTCTAAATAAACTCGTTAACAATGAAAAGGAACCGTATTCATACCTTAAGCATGCAGCCCCCACGTTATCACTCTTCTCCTTGGTTGATTTTTAGCTCAAATTGAAGACAACGCAGCGTACAACACTTTTCTCTTCATGGGCTTCTAATCGGGGCTCGCATTTTGGTCAAAATTGGTTTTTCTTCTCTCCAAGGCTCTTCTCTCTCTCTTTCCAGAATTTTCTGGTGTTCTTGGTCTGAAAAAATGAGAGGCAAGGGCTGAAATTTCACTTAAATAGGCATGGGTCATGGGCCTAACCCGATTGGGCCTTGGGCCTAGCCCACTGACCTTTCTGCCTTAAAACGTCCATATCTCCTTATCCCGACGTCACCTGTGGGCCCACGACCTATGGTTGGAAAGCTAATTGAATTTTCTACAACTTCCATCTTTGGTATTTTTCCAAATTCCAAACTTATAATACCATTTCTTCCCCTCAAGTCGCATCACCCGAAAACGTTACTTAAAAATATTTGCTTGAGGACTTCCACTTTGATTTGGCTAAAGGGTCCTTCTTGAGTTATGTTTAACTTCACATATGTGATTCATATAAATTGTCGCATGTCCCAAAAAAATCTCAATGTGTGGGGCCCACCTCGCCTTGCGAATAATCCGACGTACAAAAATACGAAATATAATACTCGTCAACGTGAGTTTAAATTATGAAGCAACAACATGATTGTCAATTTTTAAGCACGTTAATAAGAACCTTCCAATTGGTTGGAACTGCTAGAAGAAAATAATTTTTGTGATCACTATTCATGGTCTTCCATTTTAGCTTGCCTTGGCCGAATATGGCTCCTTTGGTTTTCTCCAAGTTTCTTTAATTTTCTAAGGGTGAGAATGATGAAGATGATTTAATTAGTCATCTTCTAATCACATATATAAAACATCCATGTGGCCCATGGCCCACACCTACGTGGCCGCCACTTGGCCATTTTTATTTCATGAATTTTAACTTTTCAATATTCACTTTTAACCCAAATTTTTCCTTAATATTCCATGCCAACAAAATCATAAGCAACTCATGTCTTAAAACAAAATCGTAGTTAAAAGTCTCCACTTTGCCTCCTGGAATAGTCTTGTCCTTAACTTATCATGGTTAACTCGGATTGTCCCAATGTACCAAACACGGATATAACATCCTTCCTCCTTTAGAACATTCGTCCTCGAATGTTCAACTAGTCGCATAAAGTCTTATAAGGATCTTGGGGGTTTCCTTCACTACCATAACATGCCGTCTCATCTACCAGTCATATTTCTTTTTCATCTCCTCTTCAGCTTCGCAAGTCATCTCCTTCCTGTTATTATTCCGCCACGGTACCTTAACAAAAGCCACGTCCTTAGTACGCAACCTTCTCACCTTACGAACAATGTAATAGGGTTCAATATATCTCGGGTTAGACTTCTCCTTCTTGCCGAATCTCATTACACCTTCCATGGGTGGTATCTTCAAGCATACCCACTCGCCAGTCTGGAATTCTAAGTGTCGACGCCAATTGTCGCCATTAAGTTACTCACAAAGTGGTCAGGATCCGAATCTACTGTTTTTGATTCATTATCTCAAGTAAAGGCGTTAGATTTCTTCCTATAAATCTATATGTTGTTACTTGGATCTTGTCAAGACTTTAGAACTTACGTTCTTGGAAATTCGTGATGTTCCTTCGAATTTCCCATATCTTTTATTTTCTAGTTTTTAGATTCTTTTCTATATTTGCTTCCGCACTTCTTATATTTTAATTATAAATTTGGGATCTCCCTAACCTCGTTGTTATCACTACATCACATGTAGACCAAGGTAGAAGATCCTTTAAGGAAGCAACTTGTGGTAAAATGGCTAAACCTAATACTTTATGTGCTTTAAAAGCCATTGAATGTGAAGGAATTGTAGGTAAGAGTTATGATAATTCAATTTTTGAATCTACATTGTTTCATCACCTATGGATGAGAGTTATGCTTCTTGTTTAGGTCATTCTTTATTTGACTCTAGTGATGCAGTTGTTGATGAGAACTCATTATAATGTGCACTATGCTAGTAGTCTTTTAGTTGTAGCAATGGAAGGGGATATGACTAATCTCATTAGTCAAGGTTTTAAATTGTGTGATAACCCATTGTGGGATGATAATAAAGATGAGTTTGTAGTTTATTTTTGTCCACTTTGGGATACCAATGAAGGAAGAAAAGATGGTGAAATTCCCAATGAAGATAAATGATACAAGCCGAGCTTCATCAACATGTGAGGACACCATAGATGAAGTAGTTTTGTGTGAAACCTTTCTTTACTATCTATTCGCATATGATGACATTCATGCTTGTGTTAGGTGCATCTTATGTTGGGAGGGGGTCTAATGGGGTAGATAGTCGTTCTCTTGGCCACGATGTGTGGATATTCTTCCCGTTTGACCTGATATTTCAAATTTGTGTGTCATGTCTAGTAGAATCAATGTGGTATTGCCTTTTCGGTATTTTGAAACCATTGGTTCCTCTATGATATATTCATTTCATGTTCTTTGCGATAACCAAGTTCTTAGTGCTCTATATGAGAGCTTGTTCTTCTTAATCATGGTTGATACTTGGTTATATCACAAGTGTGTGCATATTTGGCATGTTCGTAGTAGCAGGCTACTTTAATACTAACCCTCATCCTTTGAGGACCTTGTTGTTGCTTGTCTTCCCTATGGTTTTGCAAGGTTTAGATTCGAGGACGAATCCTTTTCAAGAAGGGGAGAACATACAAGCCGAGCTTCATCAAGAATAGCCATTTCAAGCCGAGCTAGGGATCACGTCTTTGGAGACTTACTAGGTGCTTGGATTGAAGGTATGAAGCTCAAGAATATGCTAAAATGGAAGTATAGGCCTCATTTGGATGAAGTAGGGAGAAGAAGGCCTTTCTCTTCTTTTGAGAAGACTACTAACCAAACAAGGCCCTTACTTCTTTAAGGGTATTATTGTAATAGTCATTGTAGTCTTCCTTTTCTATTTAGTATATGATACAAGAACGGATACGCGGAAACGGGAAATTAAGAAGATAAGCAAAGGAAAAGAAAAGATAGATAATTTGACACAACTTAAGATTCAATTTAGCAACCAAAGTTATATAAAACTAAGACCTCTAAATTATCATCTAAAGAAACACCAAATTCTTAAGTTGACCTCAAGGGAATCGAATCCCAAGCAACCAACCTCTCAACAACACAAGAATCAACAAGAGCCTACCAAAGGCCTCTCACAAGTTTCTCTCTCTAGAGATAACCCTAAAAACACTCAAAATATTCATAATTCATCAAAAAGTCCCTAAATGAAATGAAAGACAAGCTCTATATACAAGCTAAGTAAAAAAGACTAATAGGCAATTACAATGCTACTCTTAATGAAGTAAGGGCCTTGTTTGGCTAGTCCTCTTAGTGTAGTTTTCAATTCAAGGATTGGCCTTCAATGGCCAAACACGTCCCCCCTTGCATAGATGACCCTCTAATCAACCTTGCATGCATGGCCTTCTTGCAATCATAACCCTCCTTGCGCAAAGTAGCCACTTGCACAAATAGCCCTTTGCGCAAGTAGCCATCTTCCGACCTTGAATCACCCAAGCTTGCAATTGTAGCCACTTTAAGAGGCAAGCCTTGGGACTTGGACTCTTAAAGCCTTCCAACCAAGCTATCTCCCATATCTTGAAGGCCATCCTATGTGGACCTCCCATGATCTTCAAAGACTCCATTTTCATGAAGCTCGATGGAATTGGTCTTGTATCAGTATAAATACTATCTTACTTTATTTCATTTGGTAGACTTTTATGATATGAATTATTGAAATTGTGAAATTGTAAGACTCCCTTGGGAGCATGAGAGATGAGAGCTTATTGAAGCTTTTGGTTGAATTCTTTGTTGAGAAGGTTGGTTGCTTGGGACTTTGTTTCCCTTGAGGTCACCTTAAGAATTTGGTGTTTCTTTTGATGATAATTTAGAGGTCTTAGTTTTAATATAACTTTGGTTGCTAAATTGAATCTTAAGTTGTGTCAAATTATCTATCTTTTCTTTTCCTTTTATTTATCTTCTTAATTTCTCGTTTCCGCGTATCCGTTCTTGTATCAATAATGAGACACATGAAGCTTTTGGTGTCTTAGATATTAAGGAAGTTGAGCTAAATGCGTGATATAGTCGCTCAAGTGTGGAAAAGGATAAGTGCTCACATATTGCTAATTTCACAATATCTTTATCTTGTTTCGTCGATCCTTTTTTTGCAGGTTTATTCCAAGCCACTTCTTGAGGAAATTACTTTTGATCCATATCTTGATTATGGTATATCTAATGGTGAGGTTAAATTATTTAGCAAGAGCAAATATGGTATGTTTTCCTTGTATTCATATGCTTTTGGTCTAGCTAATGACCCTCTGCAGTTTAAAGAGCTTATGAATTGTGTTTTTAGTGCTTGTGTTGGTGATTACATTTTCTTGTTAGCTGATGTTATACTTGGACATTTAAAAGGAGTGTTTGTGCATAAAAATAATAAGTGGATTAAATGGTTGCATGGTCACTACCTTGTGTTACTTATACCAAGTGGTTGTTGTGTTTTTCTACTTATTGTGATTATCATGTTGGTTGCAGGAAAATATCAAGATTCAAGGACGAGAATCATCTTTAAGAGAGGAAGAATGATAGCAACGATGAAGGATTTGCATTAAATAGCAAATAAGGTCACCACCAAGATTCGAGACGAATCTTCTTTAAGAGGGGGAGAATGATAGCAGCCATGGAAGCTCAACTCCATTGAAGGACAAGAAAACGTTATGTCAAGATCAACGGGCTTTAATTAGCAATTAAAAAATTGTCTTGTGATGGCAGAAGAGCTCCAGCCCAATTCAGATTTTTTCCTCAAGTCTTACACTTATTTGGAGGCCCAAATTAAAGTCCAAAGTGAGATGGAATGAGGCCCAAATCAGCCCCAAAAGAAGAAGTTTCCAGCAGCCCAAAATTAGCCCAAATATTAGTTTCTAGAATAAATATTTAATTGTTGTTTTAATCTATGTTGACTTGCATTGGTCCAAGTGTGGGTAGTCTTCTAGGTTGTTTTAATCTATGTTGACTGCCTTGGTCCAAGTGTGGGAAGTCTTCTATGCTTCTAGGGAAGATAATTCCCATTTATTTTTATTTTGACTAGCTCCTTCTTTACAACTATATAAAGGGGTGATTGTCATTCATTGTAAATCAGATTTTGAAGAATATATTATATTGAGAGTTCTTTTGAACCTTTGTGGCATTACTTTAGATTTATCTTTCAACCTAACTAGTTCTTAGTTCAAGGTAGTAAGATAATTTCTTCTTTGATATCTTTGATTTCTTTTTGGTATTCTTTCGAAGGCGATTAGTTCTAAATACTAATTGTTGTCTTAAGTTACTCACAAAGCGGTCGGGATCCGAATCTCTCGTTTTGATTCGTTATCTCAAGTAAAGGCATTAGATTTCTTCCTATAAATCTATACGTTGTTACTTGGATCTTGTCAAGACTTTAGAACTTACGTTCTTGGAAATTCGTGGATTGTTCCTTCGAATTTCCCATATCTTTTATTTTCTAGTTTTTAGATTCTTTTCTATATTTGCTTCCGCACTTCTTATATTTTAATTATAAATTTGGGATCTCCCTAATCTCGTTGTTATCACTTAATGTGACTATCGTCTTAACCCTCGAACTTAACGACTTTCTATAATAATGATTTTTATGCATATGGTTACTCACGACTCTACTCGTGCATATGGTTGTTACATTCTTTCGCCGAGTCCCGGGCCGGTTATGTCGTCGTGCGCACTATATTATATTCCGGAGTATGATGTGTTATGGTTCACCGAGCTCCTTGCTAGAGGGCCGGGTTCCGTATATATTCTGGTGTTATGATGTGTTATGGCGTTATGATGTGTTATGGGATATGCCGGGTTACGGAGATATGAAATCTTCTGGAGTATGATGTGTATGGTGCCAGATGACGGGGTGGCGACCATGTTCCCTGAGCCCCATGCATGATTTGTGTTTTAAAAGTAAATGTTTTGGTATTCTGGATTTTGCACTTATTTTCTGTACTTCTTGTTCCGATTATGATCCTGTTTACCGTATTTCATGCTTTGCATACTCAGTACATATTCCGTACATCGACCCCTTTCTTCGGGGGTCGCGTTTCATGCCCGGGCAGTACGTACGCCCACTTTGGTGATCCGCTAGCTTAGGACACCTACTCTGCTATCTTGGAGTGCTCCTTTGTTCCGGAGCCTATATGATGCAGTCCACACTGATCAAGACATGTTCCAGCCGTCCCGGCCATTCACTAGGAGTCAGGCTATGGTCCTTCATGGTGTTCACCTAGCTTTAGAGAAGGAGTTTGCGTTTCAGGAGCCGTGGACACTGCCTAGCCCGGGGAAGCAGCCTATGGACTTATTTGTGCTAGCCCATGGACCCACTTTGGAGTCCCATGCGTGTGGCTAATGATTTGGAGCCCTGTGAGGCCATATTTTAAAAGCCAACTTGTGGCTATTATTTTAAAGACCAGGTGTAGACTTTACCTATATAAGCTACACTTAGAACTATTTCGATTTTTAACCTATCTTTGAATATTGAATATTATTGAAACCCTTTAGTCTTGAATGACTAGTGTTAATTTGGTGGAGTCCAAATTGAACAACCCCCCGTTTGATCTAACGGTTGCAAGAGATGGCTATTCTGAGGATTGTTCGAATAGGATAGGTGCCTTTTGATCCTTTTGGGAGGTAACTAGGACTAGTTCTTCTAGTTATTGTCCAATAGTTATTCAAATTATGTCTTCTTTCTATCTTTGTTATTTTTCTTGCATCACTATATTTTGGTACAGACTCTTCCGTTGCATATGTATATGTTTATTCAGGGGTACGGCGAGGCCCTGTCCCGTCATATGATTCTGTTGTTACTCTTAGAGGTCTGTAGACATATATGTGGGTTGTGCATATTGTTGTTCAGTTGTGTTCGCATGTTTTATGTTTTGGGCGGTCCCACTCGCCGTGGCAGCCTTGTCGGCTTGCGTTTGTATATGTTCTGGGACGCTGTGCTTATGATATAGCCTTGCTAGCTTCTGTGATATATATGCTTGTCCATGCGACAATTTGGAGACTACGTATGATCTTTGTATATGTGTAAGTATTTGTATGCTGATTCTGATTGTGAGGTATGTACGGGTGCCCGGCACTAGTCACGGCTACGGGGTTGGGTCGACAGCCCTATTTTAGTGAAAAACTCAAGAGCGACTTTGAATTATACTACCTATGATCTTGAGTTGTATGCCTTAATTCGTGCTTTGGGAAATTGGCAACACTACTTGTGGCCTAAAGAGTTTGTGATTCGGACCGACCATGAGTCCTTAAAGCATCTTAAGGCCCAAGGTAAGTTGAACAAAGGCATGCCAAATGGGTTGAATTCCTTGAATCCTTCCCTTATGTAATCCAATACAAAAAGGGAAAGGATAACGTAGTGGCGGATGCCTTATCAAGGAAACATGTTTTGGTCAATACTTTGTCTTCCAAATTGATGGGTTTTGAGAGCTTGAAGACATTGTATCCCGAGGACCCCGTCTTTGCGCAAATTTTTCTAGAATGCGAAGAATGGGAAAGGGAAAGGTGGCTTAGGGATAGATCTTCTACTCCCTATTCTAAGTTTGATGGTTTCTTGTTCAAGAACAAGCGACTATGTGTGCCCAGAGCTCTTGGAGGAGTTATTTGTGAGGGAGGCACACAATGGGGGATTGATGGGACACTTTGGGATTGACAAGACAATGGGGATTCTTGAGGAGCAATTCTATTGGCCCCACATGCGGCGGATGTGGCCCGAATTTGTGGCCAATGCCTTGAATGCCGAAAAGCTAAATCTAGGCTTCAACCCCATGGCTTGTACACTCCCCTCCCCATTCCTCAACAACCTTGGTTTGACATTTCCATGGACTTTGTGATGGGATTGCCTAGGACAAAAAGGGGGAAAGATAGCATCTTCGTTGTTGTTGATCGTTTTTAAAAAATGGCCCATTTCATTGCTTGCCATAAGATTGATGAGGGCTCCCCATATTGCTTCCTTGTTTGTTGAAAATGTGGTTAAATTACATGGCATTCCCAAGACAGTTGTGAGCAATAAGGACCCCAAGTTCCCTTAGCCACTTTTGGAAAGAATTGTGGGGTAGGCTTGGAACGAAGTTGTTGTTTTCCACCTCTTGCCACCCATAAACCGATGACCAAACCGAAGTTGTCAATAGGACTTTAGGTTCTATGCTTCGGGCTATGGTAAAAGGGAAGATAGCCTCTTGGGAAGACCAATTGCCTTTAGTAGAATTTGCATATAATAGAGTTATTCATAGCACTATTGGCATGTCACCCTTTGAGGTGTTGTATGGTTTTAACCCCCTAACCCCCTTGGATCTAACGCCTTTGTCTCAAGATATGGTATTGAGTTTAGATGGTAACAAGAGAGCCGAAGCTATGAAGAAGATCCATGAAAAGGCAAGGCTCCAACTTGAAAATAAGAATCAAAAGGTGGCAAAAAGGGCAAACCAAGGGAGAAAAAGGGTGGTCCTTGAACCGGGAGATTGGGTGTGGGTGCACTTCCGAAAAGAAATATTTCCAACCAAGAGGAAGACAAAGTTGATAGTGTTCTTAGGGTTTAAACTTCTTGATAGTTGTTGTTTTGGATGAAATTCGTGTTGCTTGGAGTATTTGGGTGTTCTTGATCTGTTGGTGAATCTGATTTTTGTGTTTGAAGACTTGTGTTCTTGGATGTTCATATGTTCAAGAAAAAGTTCATGAACTATTATTTCTAAAGTCTCAAATCGTTCCATTAGTTTAGGTGTTTTGGGTGATCCATGGTGATAGTTGGAAACTAGACATCAAGATGGTCATTTTGGTATATCATTTGAAATGTTTTGAATACTTGTGTTCTTGAGTGTTCATAAATATTTTGTGAATATTCATGTGTGTTCTTGATAATTTCAGATTTACTAACTTTGTTTGATCTAATTTTGGTGATAAGTTAAGCTTTCAAGGTGTTAGGGAGTGTGAAAACTATTTCAGAAGTCAAAGGGACTAGTCAAGAGTTAATTCCCAAGGAGTTGGTGCATTGAACCCCTCCAAAACGTGGAGAAGGGGGCTGCACCCATTAGGAGAAGTAAAAAAATCAGTTTGGGTGTGTGAAAGGGTGTACAGGCAAACCAATAGTCAAACCATTAATTGACACAAGTTCCCAAGTCAATTCTTGGAAAGACTAACAGTCACCTTGAGAAAAGAGTGTCCAAGTTCCTAATCACCTCTTGGGAAAATGAGAAGTCAAGTGTGCAAGTCCCTAGTCATCTTTTGGGAAGACGAGAAGCTACATTGAAACTTGTAGTAATTAAATTCCAAGACAAGTTGGTCAAAGGATATTAATTAGTAAGACTTAGGGTTTTGCCTTGCACGTTTTAAGGGGGGTTGGGAAGCTTCTTAATCCTTTCTTTGTGACATAACTTCTAGCTAGTATCCATTGAGTAATTACCTACTCAAAGTTTGCTAGTTCTTGAGCTATAACTTCTTTTGTGCTAATTCTTTTCAAACTTTTCTCGTTTTGATTCGTAGTGAATTGTTTGACTCAAGTGCGCCACATTTAAAGGAGTCGTCCGACTATAGAGTCCCCATAAACTCACTCTAATCCCGAAGAGGTAGCAGCCTCTTTTGTCTACTGAAGTGATCGAAAAGGAGTTGGTCAATTCCGAGAAAGCCAATTAAACAAGTCTGAGTGAACCAAACCTTTTACATTATTGAGGGAACCGAGCGCCACCCAAATAAAGTAAGGGAGTGAGTAAGGTGATTTCTAACCTTAACCCGTTTCTTTAAGCTTTGTTGTACAGGTACAATGGCGGGGAGATGAAATTGTTGCGGAGGCACGAGGAGGAGTGACTATAGCCGACCTTGTGGCGGACCATGAACAACATGACAACTCGGTTGACGGCTAAGATAGACGGAGTGGAAACAAGGATGCAAGCCCTTGAACAAGGGGAGCACCATTGGTTCCGGGGGACACCGGCTTCTAGTACAATACCACCGGAGCAATTTAATGAGGTGGCCCGTCGACAAAGAATGAGGGAAGAAGCTGCCCGTAATGCTCATGCTATGGGAATTCCTCAAGTTCCTAGAGTTCAAAATCCCATACTTTCGGATCCTCATATTCAAGTGCAAGTACCTCCTATGAGGGCAAGGAGAAATTTGGTCCAAGTTGATGAAAATGTTGAGGTCCATGACTTAGAACAAGCCGAAGACGAGTTTGATCAACGATATGTTCGAGAGCCCAAGAACAAAGGGGCCAAAGGAGATATAGAGGAAGAGGAGGTCGAGGAGCATATGTTGGGAGAAATCTTGAGCATGACTATGGCTACCATGATGATTATCCGGATCTGGTCCGAGGGAATCAAGGTAGAAGGGATACTAATCTTAACAATGTCAAGATCACTATTCCACCATTTAAAGGAACTAGTGATCCGGACAAGTACATCGATTGGAAGATTCGGATTGAGAGAATATTTGACACAAATGAACTTTCGGAGGAGCGGAAAGCGGTTTATGCCATTGCCTCTTTTGAAGGCTATGCTTCTACATGGTGGGAATCAGAAAAGCGAGTTCGGAGAAGACATGGTTTACCGGAACATCTTACTTGGGGACAATTGAAACATGTCATGGATGCTAAGTATGTCACTGCCAAGCATCGTCAAGAGCAACTCCGAAGGCTCTATGAATTGAAGCGTGGGTTCTAAGACCGTAGAAGAGTTCTATGATGATTTTGAGAAAGCAAGAATGGCTCTTGATCTTGAAGAAGACGAGGAGCAGCTTATCATCCGATTCAAAGCTGGGTTGAATCGAGAAATCTCATCTCAATTGAGGTTACTCACTTACTATACTCTTGATGAGGTGTTCCAAGCGGCTATAGAGGCAGAAAAAGGGGTCAAGGAGGACAAGACATTCAGATCGAGAGGAAGTGCTAATACTACTCCGTGGAGTAGGGGTAAGGATTTGAAGAGTCCAAGTTCGAGTGCTAGCCGTGATGTTAAAAGGCCACTTGAAAAGAGTCCAACCAAATCTGAACCAAAGGACTCCGGAGGTAAAGCTCAACTCAATTCTCCTAGTGCTTCATCAATTCAATGTCATAAATGTAGGGGATATGGGCATATGGCCAAAGAGTGTCCTACTCGGAGGACCATGCTTATTCTTGATGATGGCACTGTTCAAGAACACGAAAGTGAACCAGAAGATGGAAATGAAAAAGAACTTGATCATGATCTTGAGAAGCCGGAAGGAGAAGAGGAGGATGATGCGCATTCGAAATGTTTCTTGTGGTGCGGAGAAACTTGAGCACTATAAGCTTGGAGAATGAAGAAGATGTGCAAAGGGAGAATCTTTTTCATGCTAGGTGTAGGGTAAAGGGAAGGTTTGTTCATTGATTGTGGATGGAGGAAGTTGTGCTAATGTTGCTAGCCAAACTTTGGTTGATCAATTGAACCGCCACATTGAAACATTCCCGACCCTACCGGTTATAATGGCTCAACGAGTGTGGTGAATTGCGAGTTACAAAAGCAGGTTTTGGTTAAGTTCAAGATAGGAGCTTACCAAGATGAGGTAAAATGTGATGTGGTACCAATGCAAGCATGCCATTTACTTTTGGGAAGGCCGTGGCAATATGACAGTAGCTGCGATTCATGATGGCCGAGCCAACACATATGCGGTTCAAAGTGAAGGTAAGAGTCTCATACTCAAGCCTTTGTCACCAAAGCAAGTGATAGAGGATTATCGTCGGATGAAGGAGTTGAAGGAAGCGGCTAAAGGTAAGGCTAGTATTGTGACTGATCCTAAGTCCACATCACCACCACTGGGTAACGAAAAGGTATGTGCAATCATGCAACCGGGAGAGTACTTCAAAGGTAACGATGAAAACAAAATGATGATTTGCCTAGTGCATAAAGGTATTCTCTTGAGTGATAGCAATGATTTGTCTAATGCTAATCAATTTTCAAGTTTTGTTGAGAATCTTTTGCGGGATTTTGTGAATGTATTTCCGAGGAGATGCCAAGCGAACTGCCTCCCTTAAGAGGAATTGAGCATCAAATAGATTTTGTGCCCGGATCCCAAATTCCGAACAAACCAGCCTATAGGTGCAATCCGGAAGACACCAAGGAACTCCAAAGGCAGGTTGATGAGCTTTTAAGCAAGGGGGTTAGTGCGGGAAAGTTTGAGTCCGTGCGCTGTTCCGGTCATACTTGTGCCAAAGAAAGACGGAACGTGGAGAATGTGTGTCGATTGTAGAGCCGTCAACAAGATCACGGTAAAGTATCGCCATCCTATTCCTAGGTTAGATGACATGCTAGATGAGTTAAGTGGTTCTTGTTGGTTTTCTAAAATTGATCTTAGGTCCGGCTACCATCAAATCCGAATGAAACCGGGTGATGAATGGAAGACCGCATTCAAGACCAAGTTTGGTCTCTATGAATGGTTAGTGATGTCATTTTGGCCTCTCTAATGCATCGAGTACTTTCATGAGCTTGATGAATCACGTGCTTAAACTGTTCAGAAATAGGTTTGTTGTGGTTTATTTTGATGACATTCTTGTGTATAGTAAATCTATGGATGAACATGTTGATCACTTAAGGCAAGTCTTTGATGTTTTGAGAAAAGAGAAATTGTATGCTAATCTGAAAAAGTGTGCCTTTTGTGTTGAACGTGTTGTTTTTCTTGGTTTTGTTGTGAGTGCTAGTGGAGTTGAGGTCGATGAGTCAAAAGTAGAAGCTATTAGGGATTGGCCTACCCCGTCTAGTGTTACTCAAGTGAGAAGTTTTCATGGGTTGGATAGTTTTTATAGGAGGTTTGTGAAAGACTTTAGCACCATAGCAGCACCTTTGACTGAGTTGATAAAGAAAGAACAACCGTTTGTTTGGGAAGAGTCCCAAGAGAGAGCATTTAAGGAGTTGAAACATAGGCTTAGTTCTGCCCCATTGTTACAACTACCCGACTTTAGTAAGACCTTTGAGATTGAGTGTGATGCTTCAGGGGTCGGGATAGGTGGAGTACTAATGTAAGAGGGGAAGCCTCTAGATTTTTTTAGTGAGAAACTTAAGGGGGCAGCTTTGAACTATTCGACATATGATAAAGAGTTGTTCGCCTTAGTGAGAGCTTTAGCCCATTGGCAGCATTACTTGTGGAGTTTGTGATTAGAAGTGACCATGAGTTTTTGAAACATCTTAGAGGCCAAGAGAAGCCGAATAAGAGACATGCTAAGTGGGTTGAGTTCATGGAGAGTTTTCCCTATGTGATTCATTACAAGAGAGGGAAAGAGAATGTAGTGGCCGATGCCTTATCTAGGAAGTTTTCCCTAGCTACCACTTTGACTTCTAGACTTTTAGGATTTGAGAGCATAAAGTCTATGCATGAGCACGATCCTAAATTTAAGAGCATTCGTGAGGATCTAGGGAGAGGGAAGCGGGTAGAGAAATATCAGTGGCATGATGGCTATCTTTTTAAGAAGGGGAGGGTGTGCATACCCATGTCCTCGTGGAGGGAGTTACTGATTCGTGAGGCACATTGTGGAGGTTTGATGGGTCATTTTGGGGTGGATAAGACCTTAGGTATTCTTGAGGAGCAGTTTTTTTGGCTTAAGATGAGGCGAGATGTGATGCAATTTTGTGGTGCTTGTTTGGAATGTAAGAGAGCTAAGTATAGGTCCAGTCCCCATGGTTTGTATACCCCTTTACCAGTTCCTACTAGCCCGTGGATTGATATATCTATGGATTTTGTTATGGGTTTACGTTCTAGGGCTGGTCATGATAGTATCTATGTTGTTGTGGATAGATTTTTTAAGATGGCTCATTTCATCCCGTGTAAAAAGTGTGATGATGCGCTGCATGTTGCTTCTTTGTTTATTGCTAATGTGTTGAAATTGCATGGCGTTCCACGTACCATTGTTAGTGACAGGGACACGAAATTCTTGAGTCATTTCTGGAGATGTTTGTGGGGTGCACTTGGCACCAAGTTGTTGTTTTCGACTTCTTGTCATCCTCAAACGGATGGACAAACTGAAGCTGTGAATCGTACTTTGGGAGCTCTACTTAGGGCGATGACCAAAGGAAAATCAAGAAATTGGGTTGATCAATTGCCCATCATTGAGTTTGCTTATAACCGTACGGTGCATAGAATGATAGGGAAATCTCCTTTTGAGTGTGTGTATGGTTTTAACCCCTTGATTCCATTGGATTTAATCCCTTTGTCTCGAGATGCTATTTTGAATGTTGAAGGTACAAGCAGGGCAGATTCATTGCTTAAACTTCATGCTAAGGTGAGACAAAATCTGGAAAAGGCATATGCCAAGGTGGCGTCCAAGGTGAACAAGGGAAGGAAGAAGTTGGAGTTACAAAAGGGTGACTGGGTTTGGGTGCATTTCAGGAAAGATCGATTCCCGAACCAAAGAAAAGGAAAGCTATCCGCGCGAGGAGATGGACCATTTAAAGTGTTGGAAAAGATTAACGATAATGCCTACGTCATTGATCTTCCGAGTGAGTATAATGTTTCAAGCACTTTCAATGTTTTCTGACCTAGTTCCTTGTGTTTCAGGTGATGCAGTTGAGGGTGAAGACACGACGATTTCGAGGACGAAATCTTTCCAAGAAGGGGAGGATGATGCAGTCCACACTGATCAAGACATGTTCCAGCCGTCCCGGCCATTCACTAGGAGTCAGGCTATGGTCCTTCATGGTGTTCACCTAGCTTTAGAGAAGGAGTTTGCGTTTCAGGAGCCGTGGACACTTTTGCCTGGCCGGGAAGCACCTATGGACTTATTTGTGCTAGCCCATGGACCCACTTTGGAGTCCCATGCGTGTGGCTAATGATTTGGAGCCCTGTGAGGCCATATTTTAAAAGCCAACTTGTGGCTATTATTTTAAAGACTAGGTGTAGACTTTACCTATATAAGCTACACTTAGAACTATTTCTGATTTTTAACCTATCTTTGAATATTGAATATTATTGAAACCCTTTAGTCTTGAATGACTAGTGTTAATTTGGTGGAGTCCAAATTGAACAACCCCCGTTTGATCTAACAGCAGTTTACAGAGATGGCTATTCTCTTGAGGATTGTTCGAATAGGATAGGTACCTTTTGATCCTTTTGGGAGGTAACTAGGACTAGTTCTTCTAGTTATTGTCCAATAGTTATTCAAATTATGTCTTCTTTCTATCTTTGTTATTTTTCTTGCATCACTATATTTTGGTACAGACTCTTCCGTTGCATATGTATATGTTTATTCAGGGGGTACGGCGAGGCCCCGTCCCGTCATATGATTCTCGTTGTTACTCTTAGAGGTCCGTAGACATATATGTGGGTTGTGCATATTCTTTGTTCGCCTTGTGTTCGCATGTTTTATGTTTTGGGCGGTCCCACTCGCCGTGGCAGCCTTGTCGGCTTGCGTTTGTATATGTTTTGGGACGCTGTGCTTATGATAGCCTTGCTAGCTTCTGTGATATATATGCTTGTCCATGCGACAATTTGGAGACTACGTATGATCTTTGTATATGTGTAAGTATTTGTATGCTGATTCTGATTGTGGGGTATGTATGTACGGGTGCCCAGCTCGGGCACTAGTCACAGCCTACGGGGTTGGGTCGTGACAGCCTATTTTAGTGAAAAACTCAAGGGAGCGACTTTGAATTATACTACCTATGATCTTGAGTTGTATGCCTTAATTCGTGCTTTGGGAAATGGCAACACTACTTGTGGCCTAAAGAGTTTGTGATTCGGACCGACCATGAGTCCTTAAAACATCTTAAGGCCCAAGGTAAGTTGAACAAAAGGCATGCCAAATGGGTTGAATTCCTTGAATCCTTCCCTTATGTAATCCAATACAAAAAGGGAAAGGATAACGTAGTGGCGGATGCCTTATCAAGGAAACATGTTTTGGTCAATACTTTGTCTTCCAAATTGATAGTTTTGAGAGCTTGAAGACATTGTATCCCGAGGACCCCGTCTTTGCGCAAATTTTTCTAGAATGCGAAGAATGGGAAAGGGAAAGGTGGCTTAGGGATAGATCTTCTACTCCCTATTCTAAGTTTGATGGTTTCTTGTTCAAGAACAAGCGACTATGTGTGCCCATGAGCTCTTGGAGGGAGTTATTTGTGAGGGAGGCACACAACGGGGGATTGATGGGACACTTTGGGATTGACAAGACAATGGGGATTCTTGAGGAGCAATTCTATTGGCCCCACATGCGCCGGGATGTGGCCCGAATTTGGCCAATGCCTTGAATGCCGAAAAGCTAAATCTAGGCTTCAACCCCATGGCTTGTACACTCCCTCCCCATTCCTCAACAACCTTGGTTTGACATTTCCATGGACTTTGTGATGGGATTGCCTAGGACAAAAAGGGGGAAAGATAGCATCTTCGTTGTTGTTGATCGTTTTTAAAAAATGGCCTATTTCATTGCTTGCCATAAGGTTGATGAGGCTCCCCATATTGCTTCCTTGTTTGTTGAAAATGTGGTTAAATTGCATGGCATTCCCAAGACAATTGTGAGCGATAGGGACCCCAAGTTCCCTTAGCCACTTTTGGAAAGAATTGTGGGGTAGGCTTGGAACGAAGTTGTTGTTTTCCACCTCTTGCCACCCACAAACCGATGACCAAACCGAAGTTGTCAATAGGACTTTAGGTTCTATGCTTCGGGCCATGGTAAAAGGGAAGCTAGCCTCTTGGGAAGACCAATTGCCTTTAGTAGAATTTGCATATAATAGAGTTATTCATAGCACTATTGGCATGTCACCCTTTGAGGTGTTGTATGGTTTTAACCCTAACCCCCTTGGATCTAACGCCTTTGTCTCAAGATGTGGTATTGAGTTTAGATGGTAACAAGAGAGCCGAAGCTATGAAGAAGATCCATGAAAAGGCAAGGCTCCAACTTGAAAAGAAGAATCAAAAGGTGGCAAAAAGGGCAAACCAAGGGAGAAAAAGGGCGGTCCTTGAACCGGGAGATTGGGTGTGGGTGCACTTCCGAAAAGAAATATTTCCAACCAAGAGGAAGACAAAGTTGATGCCGCGTGGGGATGGTCCCTTTGAAGTCCTTGAGAGGCTTAATGATAATGCCTACAAAATTGATCTCCCTCCGGAATATCAAGTTCACAACACCTTCAACATTTGTGACCTATCTCCCATGGAAATGGAAAGTGATGAGCCATCAAATTTGAGGACAAATTCTCTTCAAGATGGGAAGAATGATGCAAGCCCACTTGCCTCAAGGCCATTTACAAGGAGCCAAGCCCGGGAACTACAACACTTGCAAAGCCTATTCATGAAGCGGGAGGCTCTTGAGTATACTTTTGATGAGCACCTTGGATCCCAAGTCCAATTGTTGATGAATATTGCTTGGGGAGAAGAAGAGGAAATGGGAAGTTACCACAATGGCTAAAAGATGAAGAGTTGGCTATTCTTGCAAAGGAGATTTCAAGATTTTGAAGAAAGAAGAATAGCCAACCAAGGCCCTTGTCTCATTAAAGGTGTTTATGTCATTTTGCTTTCTTTTATTTCTAGCATAGTATAAATAGTTCTCTTCTTCTTCATGGAAGAGTTAGACTATTTTGGATATTGATATTTTTGAGATTGTAAACTCTTTTGAGTGTGAGAGCTTGCTAAGCTTGAGATTGTGACTTTGTTGAGAGGATTGGTTCTTAGGGTGTCAAATCCCTATTGGTCTGTCACACCCTAACTTATTAGGGCGTGATGGGCACCCGACCCTTACTTAGGGCCGAGCGAACCCGCTGACTCTCGTGATACTCATAATCATGCTGGGCCCTCAAATCATGAAAAGAGTGCATAATGAAAGTTTTTCAGAAAACAAACATGCTTTTCATCTTTCTCAAATCTAATAAAATCTGTAATCGCGTAAAATCTGAAATACAATGCATAGTGATACATCGGCTTATAGAGGCCGCTTACAAAAAGACGACAGTTATACACGTGACTGCGTACGCAAAGTCTCTAACACACAACAAACTGTCATGACATAAATACTCTGACTCGGCGCACTCGGAGGAAATGGAGCTCGCCAATCCGGTGGAACATCTTCTACTAATATCCTCGGCTCATCCGTATGTACCGCGCGACATGAAACGCGACCCCCGAAGAAAGGGGGTCAGTACGGAATATGTACTGAGTATGTAAAGCATGAAATACAGTAAACCAGATCGTACTGAAATAAGGAGTACAGAAAATCGTAAGACTTGCCTCTGAAACATAATTCATGCGTATCAATATCATGTCAAATTCATTATGGAGCTGGGAAACATAATTAGAAAATCATCTCGTACATATGCATAGATATAACGTGCCCCGGCCCTCTAGCGAGGGATGCGGTAAGTAAAATCATCATATACATGTACATATATATATATACCGTACCCGGCCCTCTAGTGAGGGACTCGGTCAAGTAATCATCATATCATCAGGCCATCATATGTATCATGTCATCATATATACATATATACCGTACCCGGCCCTCTAGTGAGGGACTCGGTGAATAGAATCATCATATGCCATCCTGGCCGACATCCCCACATCATCACATCATATCATCATATATATATATATATATATATATATATATATATATATACCGTACCCGGCCCTCTAGTGAGGGACTCGGTGAATAATGCAATGAAACTGTGCACGAATACGTACTCGGCCCGGGACTCGGTGAAAGATGCATTGAGGCATGCACGAGCAGAGTAGTGAGAAACCATATGCACATAAATCCTCATTACAGACTCAATGGATAAGTAAGTAATCGACGCTCGAGAGTAAAACGATAAACATGTTAAGTTCTTTCATAAAAAGTCGTTAGGACTATACAACGGAAAACCTCGGGGACCATGGATATGCATCAAACCTATCCGGGCCCGCCCATGAAAATTAAAGTCATCACACGTTATAGAATCACTTACGAGCATATCAAAGCAATCCGGTTCTGTCTATGAAAGTTAAGTCCTTTTTGGAGCAAAACTCTTTATACCACATTTGAATTCAATCATACAAAGACATAAAGACCATAGTTCTACCACATTAAGAATGCTAACACTAAGAGGTGGATAAGGATCGTAAACATGCTCGGATCATAAGAGTAGAGTTACCCCGAGGATCGTATCATAGCTTACTTACACTAAGACATGCCAAAAGAAAGAAAGGGTAAGGTTCACATACCTCGTCCGCTTCCTAAGCTAATCCAAACTTACGTCTCGGCTTCTCAAGATCTACAATAACGTCGTTAGACACCAAACATTAGTCATAAGCACTTAGGAATCCGATTCCAAGTTAGCACTTTATCAACAGAAATTTGGGCAGCATTTCCCCTGTAAATTCAACAACCCCGAGAATTCAACTAGGCCAAATCTTCAACAACAATACCAACAACCATATAAACAACATCAATAATTAATTCAAAACGCGTTCTAACATTAGTAACTCTTCTTCCACATAATTCGACGACATTCCATTTATATTCAATTCAACTACATACATTCAAGTCAATATCGACGCTCACATATTCAAATACTAATCCGAGATCATTCAAACAAGATTCAAGAATGCTTCCAACAATCCGCACAATATTCAAAACAACTCAACCATTATACTCCCTTACCCGAAATTTCCCAATTCCAATAGGAACAACAACAATACATTTCTTTCTTTCAAATTCATCAACTACACCAACAATCCACACTTTAACAACATCATCTTCATAAATACAAGAAATTACATTTAATTCACATTAGCTTTCAAACCAGCCCACACACGATTGTAACCTCAATTTGAACCATTAAACTTTCCTTTGCATCATTGAATCCACAACACAACAAGCCAAAACACTAAATAAAATTTGTTCATCATTCCTACATAACATCATATACTCACGGCCAAACCTCAACATACCAACTTTCATGAATTTCATTCATTTCTACATACTACAACATATACAAATCATCTATGAAAACATGTAAACAAGATTAAATCTCACCTTCTCTATTCAACTTCTTCACTCGGCTAGAGTTGATGAATTGCAAGAACGGATGTTTTGCTTGCTCCAACAACCCCTCCACGTTTAAGTGGACCTTCCAATTAGTAGAAAAGCTAGAAGAGAATAATTTTTCTTGACCAAAAATTTGGGCATCATTTTCGGCCATAGCTTGGCCGAATGGTCTCTCTCTCTCTCTTTCTCCATGCTTCTTGAATTTTCTAAGTGTGTAAAATGATGAAGATGATTAAATTGTCATCTTATATTACCATATATAATTAACACATGTGGCCCATGGCCCACATGTGCCACACGGCCATATGGCCTTTTAATTTCATGAATGGCCAACTTTCTATAATTAACTTTTGGCTCCAAATTTTCCTTAATATTTCCATCCAATAAAATCATAAACAACTTGTACCCTAAAACAAAGTCAGAAAATAGCCTTGTCGTTAACTTTCCGCAATTAGCTCGAAATATTATGTACAAAATACGGGATATAACATCCTTCCCCCCTTTGGAACATTCATCCTCGAATGTTCAACTAGCCTCATAAGGTCTTCTACGGATCTCGGGGGGTTTCCTTTATTACCTTAACATGCGACTTTATCTACCAATCATATTTCTTCTTCATCTCTTCTTCGGCTTCCCAAGTCATCTTCTCCCCGTTATCGCTCCGGCATAATATCTTAACAGAAATCACATCCTTATTACTCAACATTCTTACCTTACGAGCAATGTAATAAAGTCCAATATGTCTCGGGCTAAGCTTCTCCTTCTCGTGAAATTTCATTACACCCTTTTATGGGTGATGTCTTCAAGAATGCCCATCTGCCAATCTGGAACTCTAAGCGTTGACGCCGATTACTCGCATATGACTTCTGTCGACTTTGAGCTGTTAATAACCTTTCCTCGAACAGGCTTTATCTTATCGACTGCTTGCTGAATTTTTATCTGGGCCAATTAGCCTAGTTTCGCCCACATCAACCAGCCAACCGGTGATCTGCACTTCTTGTCCTTCCGAGTCTCGTGTATTTCTCCTCGACTCCTTTAAAAGACTTTAACTGTCGTTCTACTTTTTGCCCTTAGTCTCTGTCTTTGGAGTTAGTTATCAAGTAGCGACGAAGTCCCCTCATATAATAGTTTTACATAGCTGTTACCGGCTTTAACTATCCTCAGCTGGCATAATTCTGAAAGAATTTGACATATACATTCACCATCTCTTGGTAACTAGCTAGTTCTGACCGTCTTGCCTAAATCATCTTATAGTCCCCTTTTCTCAGTTTGTAACATTCTAGGCACATTATCTCGTGTCATTTCCCTTATTTTTAATCCGAACTCTTCTATCGTCCCGTTGCTCAAATCTTGCCCTCGACTTTCCAGTCACATATTATGTTGCGATCTTTACGCGAATATGCGAAGGTGCTCCAATTAGCCCAAGAAACTGCTTTAGCGTGGCTTCGCTAATCCTTATGTCTTACTTGGTCTTCACCTCTCTTACCTTACGGCGGTATCGGGATAGGTTTTTGGTTCAACCATAGCTATGGCCTGTTTGTCCTCAGTACCAATTCTATTTTAGTAATTGGTTCAGCCATCGTTACATTTTTCTGTAATGTGCCCCAAAATATCCCGACTGCATTGTCATTGCTAAGTCTTTACTCTTTTTATCAAGTACTTACTTAGTCTCATCCTTGGCATGTAAATATTCATAGGTAACATAACTGCCCTTGTACGACTCGTATAAAGTATATTCAATCTTAGTCACGATCTCTTTTTTTTTTCCTGGTTCACACTACTTCACAACTCCCCTCTGTACTAACCTTCGCTGTAGCCTATCCCGTTATACTCTTTTCCCTTCCTTTATTCACTCCTTTAATGTTCTCACTTCCTATTATAGGAGGTTTTCTATTGTTAGCGAACAACTCTATTGCCCACATCTTAGCTCCTAATCCCGCATAGCAGTACTATCTTTCACAATGTCTCCGTAAGTTACTCATTATCTTCTCTTGTCGTATTCTCTCCTTTTTTAAGCGTCCACTTCCCAATGACGTCTCATTTAAGGTTTCCCACAATTAATTTCTCAGCACTATCTCAATTACCATCCTAACTTCTACCCCTTTATTGCTGGCTTTTAGATCTTACCAACTTGTTTCGACAGGAACCCTACTGTGCCGAGCATCCGTATCAAATATATTGTGGTACTGGTCGTCTCCATCTTGCACTTACATCTCTCGCACCCGCTTCCCCCCTTTAGGGGTGTACTCATACCATTTTCCGTTTATACTTTTCCCTATGTCCGTAGTTCCAATCTCAACTAGGCGGCACTTTTATTCCTACATTTTGATTTCCTTGCCTTCCATCCACTCACTTTCTTCCTCTTCCAAATATCCTCGTATTAGAATTTCTCAAGCTTAAACTGTAGCGAAAGCAGCATCAGCTTGCCTTGTAACATTTGTGCCATCTATATATTGTTTCTCACTTAAACCTTGTTGCCCTGTTCGGTTAATGCCTTCCCTATACCGGCACGTTGGTTGCCGGAACGCACATATCCGCTGATATAGCCATGTACGGGGTATCTTGTGCATACCTATGTATATACATAGTTACTAGCATCTCGTTTACCAAATATTCCCAACGCTACTCAAACTCACCCTAATTCTAAAACTGTGATGCACTTTCTTTCTCTTCACGGGTCTAATCCGCCCCGTTCTACGCGACCTCTTAAGGTTTCTGCCCACTCCGCAGACCCTAATTTTTCCTTAGATTATTTTAGCTTCTCATTTACTTCTTGCGTCTCAATTTATAGAACTTCCAGAAAACTTCCCAGGGGGTCACCCATCCTAGAATTTCTCTGGCTTCAGCACGCTTAACTCTGGAACTCTGATGAAATACGATGCTTTAATGCCGGTATGATCGCGTCCACCTCACCGCATGACCTTCGTCACGTAATCTGGAGTAAATTGAAGTCTTATCAGATCTTGAAACATTCTCATAACACATCTCCTAACGAATTAGGAGGGGTCTCTTACTCTTCTGACTCCACAATTACTATTTTAGCCCTTTTTCAATCCTCAATATCCACTCTCCATCTATGGATACGACTACTTTCCGTCCTGGACTCCCAGATTCCCAATGGTGATGAACATACCTTGATCGTCGTTACTTATACGGTTATCGGCCTTTGAATTTCTGCTCTCATTTTATCTCGTTCCTCATTCTTTCTATAACCGAGTCTTTCACCGTCCCGTCACTTATAGTACTCGTGTCCTTAGCTACACACGTCACAGTCTATTACTACGCCATTACCTCGCTCCCTTCTTATTTCCTTCTTCCGTTTACCCCTTTCTTTTCTTATGCTCACTATCATTGCCGTTATTACATAACCCTTATTCCTAACTTTCCCTACAGAACTTGATAAGCCTTCCTTATTCGTTCTATAGCTCGCTTTTCCGTTTCACACTTGCCTTTATAGTCGGGCTACATAGATCACATCATAGCTTTTGGCCACTTCCTCACTAGGCCTTACTTATTTTCATAACGATCCTCATTATATTCACATTACATCTTATTCGTAATCAATCCTATAATGTAACACTTCTTAACCCTTTACCTTCTCTGATCGACTTTATCCTTAATGTTTCACAGCTGTCTTATCCATACGTTCATATCCATCACAATCCTCTTCCTCTATACCTTTGTCTTAATCATACTATTACTTCTTTTAACTATAAGCTCGTCATATTTTTCTCCTGCTTATCGATTCAGTCGGTACCTTAAATAACTCTCTATCAGGGTTTGCCAGCCTTTTCTAAATCGTCTCTTAGTGTCACAAGCCCTTTCTAATTCCTTTTATCATATCGATATTGACTTTCTAATTATTCTTATCCTCAATTCAGCAAGTAACTTCTTCCTCGATGTCAGCCATACTCGTAGCTTAGCCAGATCTCACCATTACTATCGGCACGACCTTTCAAGCCGTATTACAAACCTATATCTCATTCTCTTTTTATTTCTAGGAAAATTTCGGCAGAGTTTCCTCTATATTTTTCACTATCTCAAAACCTGCACGCAGGAAATACCAACAGTGCCTCACAGGGCCAACATATATAGGTATATATCATATTATATCACAGCCACACAGGGCTCCCAATATCAACAACAGTACGAAAATAATGAACATACCTCGTATGCCCAACTTAAACTGCACCTGTTACACTTTCTTGTTTACTTTCCCTTTTAATCTTCAGCTTGTATTTCAATCGTACTTCAATATCTTACCCAACATTTATCTTTCATACCTTTGCTTACCCGCGTGCTTTGCAACTTCCAATAGCGTCGATCCTTCCTTCGTCGGTGTCATTCTTACTTCTACGCAATCAAAAGTCAGGGTAAGGAATCTCATTTCCTATGACTTGGCTCTATGGCACGATTTAAGATGTGAAAGAAGAGTAACCACCCTATGTTACACCTCGGAAAAAAAAAAAATTCCCCGTTAGCGTACAGTGAATAGACGAGCGAGGGGTATGATGTATACGAGGTTTGGACAAGTAGGAGATAGTAATCGATGATGCTAATTAAGATTTCCAAAGACATTCGGGTGAAGGAAAGAAAGTTGTTAAGAGAAGCGAGTCATATGTTGGGTATCGGATAAGAATTTCGAGTATTAAGTTAATGATGTCTTAATGACCCTTTGAGGAAGAGTTATAACGTCCCTTAGAATGGTATTGAAGTAAGGAACAAGTGTTAAGAAGGTTCCATAAGGATCGGAGATCAAACGAGTCGACGAAACGATTCTCGGAAGAACTGGACAACCTACGGCCAGACATACTGGCCGTATAAAATGTATGGACCGTATGTCCAACCGTAGATTCAGTCCAGTAGAGCATACTTCACTGGACCAGATCTACGGCCAGACATACGGACCGTATGTTGGTCCGTATAAACTGGTCGGGGCTGAAGTTCATTTTTATATAAGGGACCCTTTTCATTTCATTTTCATTTCCCACTTCACCTCTACACTTCAAGACCTCTCTAGAATATTCCACCCACTTCATCCATAAGAAAACAAGAGAAATCAAAGATCAAAAGAATTAAGGTGAATCAAGTGAAGGAAACCCATTAAAAGTCATCCAAGTCAAGAAATCTCAAGGGAGATAAAATAGGGTTTTGGTGCTAAGGGTGAATCACCATTGTAAGCTTATTCCTCCATCATCTAAGGTAAGTTTCATGATCTTTACATGTTGTTTGAAGTATTCATCAAATGTGTGAATAGTATTGCTAGTGTGTGGTAGTTGAATTAAATCATGGAAATGGATATGTTGATGTTATGAATGTGTTATAAATGACCTATAGAACATGAAATAAGTATTGGATATGAAAGAATACGACGATAGACTTTTAGTCATGAATATGGAGGATTGAAGTAGAATTGTGAAATACGAATCATGCGAATGAATGACGATTGTTGTTAG
This sequence comes from Lycium ferocissimum, assembly GCF_029784015.1. Classification (NCBI taxonomy): domain Eukaryota; kingdom Viridiplantae; phylum Streptophyta; class Magnoliopsida; order Solanales; family Solanaceae; genus Lycium; species Lycium ferocissimum. The sequence goes on from NW_026726135.1 coordinate 36,219, forward strand.
TGATATTGTGATTGTCGTTATGAATGTTGGGAGTTGATATGGAATATGGCGGAAAGTAGTATAAACAAAGGAAATGCTGCCCAAATTTCTATAGCTTTAATGAGTGTGTTATGTGACGACATAGCTAATGTCGATACGAATTCTCTTGAAGGTATAAACAAGTGCATTAAAGGAGAACGAGCAAGCGATAGAATAGCTAAACGACAAAGGTATGTGAGGCTAATCCCTTCCTTCTAAGGCATGAGTCCTATGGCATGAATTTCCTCTTTAATTACAAATGTCCTATCTTCAAGAAGGCCACGAGCCATTATGCACGAATAGCCATGCGAGATCAAAGAGACGTTACGACTACGATAACGATAATGATAAGCTAAGTCTAGAGATGCTATAGTCTATGATATAATGCTCCATAATGGAATCGGGGGTCCACGACCTTATGTCACCCCGACATGATTATACTTGCTTCCAAGTTCTAATGTATGAATTGATGATCTATGTATGATGACATTAAATTATGATGAAACCATGATATGAATATGACATGAATGATAGTGATGACTATGATGATGTAAAATGTACGATGATAAAAGCATGCTATATATATGATGATATTATTCCACCGCGCCTAGATGGCCGGGCATGTCACCGCTAAGGCGGGCTGCTATGATTCCACCGCGCCTAGATGGCCGGGCATGTCACCGCTAAGGCGGGCTGCTACGATTCCACTGAGCCTAGAGGGGGCATGACACAACTAGTGGGCGGCATATGATGGTTACCCGGACGCAGGTTAATGACATGATGATATATGATTGATGTTATGATGCATGTATGGCAGGACGATGTAAATGTGATATGATAAGGCACATGCTATGATAATGTACATGATATGCTTATATGATGAATGTATGTGAAATGTATCTATAATTACAAGAGTACGCAGGTTGTATCCTCTACCCATGCCTCATGATATTCTTATTATGTTTATTTCATTCCTGCCTTACATACTCAGTACAATGTTCGTACTGACGTCCTTTTCCTTGGACGCTGTGTTCATGCCCACAGGTAGGCAAGGAGACGGTGCTGATCTATAGAGGCTAGTAGCTGACGTGTGAGCACTCCATCGTCCGGAGGTGCTATTGATTATTTCTTTTGGCACATAGATGTATATATTCATGAATGGGCACGACGGGGTCCTGTCCCGTCCATATGTCTAGTACTCTAGTAGAGGCTCGTAGATACGCATGTGTGGGTAGTATGGTCCCATGGTCTCCATGTATATGTATGTGTATAGGTGTATATTTTATTTTGATAGCCGAAAAGGCTTACGTTTATAAAAGTAATTATGTTTCAAATGATGATATACTCCTATGATTATGAGCATATAGTATGAATGAGAGCATATAGGTAAACGGAAATGAGTGGTGTTCGGTGGTTAGCCCCGGATACCCATCGCGGCCAGTAGTTCGGGTCGTGACAGAAGTGGTATCAGAGCAGTTCAGTCCTAGGAAGTGTCTACGAGCCGTGTCTAGTAGTCTTGTTTATGGTGTATTGCGCGCCACGCTAATAAACAGGAGGCTACAGGACATTTAGGAAAAATGACCATCTTCCTTCTCATGATTTTGGCGGAAATCGTGCGATAGAGCCGAGTATAAGATTTAAATCCTCCCTAATGAGTATGTTGTGATTTCAGAAATGCCGCCAAAAGGAAAAGCTAAAGCTGCCCCGAAGGGCAAAGTTACTATGAAAAGGCGGGCAGAAAGAGAGCCGCCCATGAATGCGAATGAGGATGAATCGCATCATGAGGCTTTATCTAATGCCTCCACTACTCCGCCTATTACGGAAGAGCAAGAAGGGGCTTCAGCTCCAGCTCCTATGCCTCCAGTTCCTCCACCGGCTATATCGGGTCAACAAGTGACCGAGGCTATTAATTTATTGACACAGTTGGTTGCCGCTCAGGCACAAAGGCAAAATACGGGCCCAAGTGATCGTTCAGCTAGTACTAGAGCCCGTGACTTCATGAGCCTAAATCCTTCGGAATTCTTTGGGTCAAAACCGGATGAAGACCCGCAAGGTTTTATTGATGAAATGCTAAGAACATTGCGGATTATTCATGCTTCTGAGACTGAATCAGTGGAGTTAGCATCATATAGACTCCGAAATGTGGCGGTATTATGGTATAACAATTGGATAGCGTCGAGGCAAGAGAATGCGCCCCCTCCCGTGTGGCAAGAATTTGTTGATGCATTCCTTCGTCATTATTTGCCGCCCGAGGTCCGCCGAGCTAGAGCGGATAGATTTCTGAATTTGAAGCAAGGTAATATGAGCGCCCGGGAGTATAGCCTTCAATTTAATTCTTTGGCTAGATATGCTCCTACTATGGTAGCCGACATGGGCGACCGGGTGCACAGATTCGTGAGTGGCCTAGGGCCGCATTTATTTAAGGATTGCCTAACGGCTTCGTTGCAAGATGGGATGGATATTTCCCGTATTCAAGCACATGCCCAAAATCTTGAAGGACAACAACCTCCGCAGAGGGGTGATCGTGATATTGATAGAGGGCCAAGCAAAAGGGCCAGATCTATGGGCACAGGTAGCGATTTTAGAGGGGGATCACGACAGACATATTCCAGGCACTCAGGCCAGTCAGTGACGAGTGCACCTCCCCGGTTCACAGGCAGGAAATCTGATCGCTCTTTCCGTTCAGGACAGGGGACGAGTTCGAGAGCCCCGGTGTTCTCGATTTTGGGGAGATTACGGTCAAGGGAGACCACCGTTCCCCGATGCGATCGGTGCGAAAAATTGCACTCGGGGCCATGTCGCCGGGGCACAGATGCATGTTATATTTGTGGGCAGACAGGACACTTGATGCGAGACTGTCCTTCGAGGTACGGTAGAGGTGGGGATGAAGCCCACAGGTTCGGAAGCAGGTTCCTCATCAGTACGTCCTACGGGCGGTGTTCCCCGATTCCCGACGGCCGAGGTAGGGGCGAGGGGGAGCATCTACGCCGGTGCCACACGGCACCGCTTATATGCTTTAGCGGACGACGGATCTTGAGTCGTCTCCAGATGCGGTCACAGGTATATTGACTGTGTTTCCTCATGATGTATATGCATTGATAGATCCGGGTTCCACATTATCTTATATTACCCCCTATGTTGCTAATCATATTGGGGTGAAACCCGAGCCGATCAAACCTTTTGAGGTATCCACTCTGGTTAGTGATCCCGTGATAGCTAAACAAGTATATAAAGGTTGTATAATTGTGATATGCGATCGCCAAACCAAAGCTGATTTAGTGGAGCTAGAAATGCTAGATTTCGATGTTATAATGGGTATGGATTGGTTGGCCTCATGCTATGCTAATGTTGATTGCCGAATGAAATTAGTTCGATTCCAATTTTCGGGAGAGCCCGTACTTGAATGGGAGGGTAATGCGGCAACTCCAAGGGGTAGGTTTATTTCCTACCTTAAAGCAAGAAAGATGATCGCCAAGGGCTATATTTTATCATTTAGTCCGGGTTCATGACACCGAGGCAACATCGCCAACTTTCCAATCTGTTCCGGTAGTGAATGAGTTTCCGGATGTATTTCCAGATGAACTTCCAGGCCTTCCTCCAGAAAGGGAGATTGATTTCGCCATTGATGTGTTGCCGGATACCAAGCCTATTTCTATTCCTCCTTATCGAATGGCTCCGGCAGAATTGAAAGAATTAAAGGCTCAGTTGAAAGATTTACTCGAGAAGGGGTTTATTAGGCCTAGTTCATCACCGTGGGGAGCACCAGTCTTATTTGTGATAAAGAAAGATGGCTCCCTACGAATGTGTATTGATTATAGGCAATTTGAATAAGGTGACGGAAAGAAACGGTACCTCGATAGCAACCATGGAGTCTCAAATGCATTAAGGAGCAAAAAAGGTCACCACTAAGATTCGGGATGAATCTTCTATAAGAGGGGGAGAATGATAGCAACCAAGGAAGCTTAATTTTCGTTGAAGACTAAAAAAATATCAAGATACTTTAATGGGCTTCATTTGGTAATGACGTGTCTTGTAATGGAGGAATAGCTCCAGCCCAAAGGAGATCTTTTGGGAAAGTCTTAATACTAATTGGAGGCCCAAATTGAAGACCAAGATGAGTTAGATTATGGCCCAAAACATGCCCAAAGAAGGAACAAGTTCAGCAGCCCATACTTGTGTTTCTAGAAGATCATTTAATGCTATGTTGACTACATTTAATGTTTTTATTGAACAAAGTGTTGGTGGTCTTCTATGCACATTGGAACAAATGTTTGGTGGTCTTCTATGCACATTGGAACAAATGTTAGTGGTCTTCTATGCACTTTGGAACAAAGAATTGGTGGTCTTCTATGCAGCTTGGAAATTGCACCTTAATTAATTTAGTTTGACCAACTTTGAAGTCTAGAATGTTCTTTATTTTCTTTAGGGTGGCAGCCACCATTTCTCCTATATAAAGGGGTGTTTTCTTTTTCATTGTAACTAAGTTTGAATATTAATAATATTAGCCTTGTGCTTGTGGAGACCTTCGAGGTTCTCTTTTGGGTTATGCCCTTTTTGTTCTACTTTGAACCGCAACTCGGATTCTTCGATGGTAAGATTCCTTGTTTGAGTTCCCTCCCTCCATTTTTTCTTCTTCTTCTTAATTGATTCAACTCCTTCTTTCTAGTAAACAACGTTTTAAGTATCAAATACTTGAACTTGTGTTCTTCTTTCTCAAGAATCAATCCTTCCTCCTTTCTAATTTTCAATTCTAAAGTCTTCCGCTATCCGTGTTGTTATCACCCTCTCCCAAGGATTGATGATTTATTTGATCAACTGCAAGGTGCCAAGTGGTTTTCCAAAATAGATCTGAGGTCGGGTTACCATCAAGTGAGAGTCAGAGAGGAAGATATTCCCAAGACAGCATTCAGGACAAGATATGGCCATTATGAATTCCGAGTAATGTCGTTTGGGCTAACTAATGCTCGGCGTTGTTTATGAATTTGATGAATAATGTATTCGAGGCTCTTTTGGATTTGTTTGTGATAGTCTTCATTGACGATATTCTAGTGTATTCTCGCACAGAATCAGAACATGCAGATCACCTACGTATTGTCCTTGGAATTCTCCGTACTCGGGAGTTGTATGCAAAATTCTCAAAGTGCGAGTTTTGGCTAAATTCTGTGACATTCTTGGGCCATGTTATTTCAGATGATGGCATTAGAGTTGATACTCAGAAAATAGAGGCGGTGAAGACTTGGCCTACGACGCCTACAGAAGTTCGTAGTTTTCTGGGTTTGGCAGGTTATTACAGGAGATTCATAGAGGGCTTTTAATCTATTTCAGCCCCATTAACGAAGTTGACCCAGAAGTCAGCAAAATTTCAGTGGAACGATGCCTGTGAGCGTAGCTTCCAAGAGTTGAAGGACATATTAACCTCAGCTCCAGTCTTAACGCTTCCGGAAAGGGGGATGACTATGTTGTGTATTGTGATGCTTCCGGTGTTGGGCTAGGATGTGTATTGATGCAGCATGGAAAAGTCATTCCTTATGCTTCGAGACAACTGTGAAAGCATGAAAAGAACTACCCAACTCACGACCTTGAATTGGCTGTAGTTATTCATGCCTTGAAAATGTGGAGACATTACTTGTATGGCGTGCATGTCGATATCTATACAGATCATAAGAGTCTTCAATATATTTTTAAACAGAAGGAGTTGAATCTGCGACAGCGGCGGTGGCTAGAACTATTGAAAGACTACGATGTGAATATCTTATACCACCCCGGGAAGGCAAATGTGGTAGCGGATGCGCTTAGTCGCCGATCTATGGGTAGCCTATGTGAAGTGCCTTTGGAGAAGAAAGAAATGATCCATGAACTCCGTCAGCTAGCAAATCTTGGAGTACGTATAATTGATTCAGGCGACGCAGGAGTTAGTGTTAACAATCCCACAGTTTCATCCTTGGATGCGGAAATAAAAGAGCGCCAAGACGAGGATCCCAAATTGAAGTATTATAAAGGTGTGAAATTTCCAAAAGAAAAGTCACCATTTGAAGTCTCGGTAGATGGGGTTCTCAGGTATCAGAATAGGTTATGTGTTCCGGATGTGGCGGAACTATGCCGCCGAATTCTAGAAGAAGCTCATTACTCCAGATATTCTATTCATCCTGGAACGACAAAGATGTACCATGATCTTAAATTGATGTATTGGTGGGATGGCATGAAAAGAGACATAGCAGAATTTGTAGCCAAATGTCCGAATTGTCAACAAGTAATAGAAATTATTGCAAGCAATAGAAATTCCTACGTGAAAATGGGAAGTGATCAATATGGACTTTATTGTAGGATTGCCCCGCTCTCGAGGCAAGCATGATTCTATATGGGTGATTGTGGATAGATTAACAAGGCAGCTCATTTTCTCCCAGTCAGAACCACATATTCGGCTGAAGATTATGCAAGATTATATCTTAAGGAGATTGTGAGACTTCACGGTATTCCGATATCTATCATCACAGACAGAGGAGCACAATTTACAGCTAAGTTCTGGAAATCCTTCCAAGATGGTCTAGGTACTCAAGTAAGGCTCAGCACGGCATTTCATCCGCAAACTGACGGACAAGCCGAGCGTACTATACAGACCTTGGAGGATATGCTACGAGCATGTGTACTAGATTTTGGTGGTAGTTGGGATGACCACTTACGCCTAATTGAGTTCGCATATAACAATAGCTACCATTCCAGTATCCAAATGGCTCCATATGAAGCTCTGTATGGAAGGAAATGTAGATCTCCAATTGGATGGTTTGATGTCGGAGAAGTACAGTTAATAGGGCCCGAGTTGATTCAGCAAGCAGTAGAAAAATTCAAGGTGATACGAGATCGATTATTGACAGCGAGATCTAGAATTTCAAGTTAATGATTGGGTGTTCTTGAAAGTATCACCGATGAAAAGGGTGATGAGATTCGGTAAGAAAGGAAAGTTAAGTCCTCGATACATTGGACCCTACAAAATCATCCGCAAAGTGGGTCAAGTAGCGTACGAATTAGAATTGCCTTCAGAGCTTGAATTAGTTCATCCAGTATTTCACGTCTCCATGCTCCGCAAATGTGTGGGAGATCCCACAAAGATTGTGCCAATAGATGATGTTCAGATCACAGAAAAGCTAGCTTACGAAGAAGTGCCAATTGCCATTCTAGACAGGCAAGTACGAAGACTTCGGAACAAGGAAATAGCTTCAGTGAAAGTCCTATGGCGAAATAATAATCGAGAATAAATGACTTGGGAAGCGGAAGAGAAGATGAAGTCCACATATCCACATTTATTTCAGCCCCCGGAAGAAAGCTATGACGAAACGCCGAGGTGATAAGGTATGTATGCTTTAATGTATGTATATGGGTCGCGTGTGGCCAGTTTATATTGCTATTATGTTGTGGCCTGTGAGGCAATGATATTATGGGTTGTTGTGACGGACGGTAGTGCCATATTACGGGGGAAACTGCGGGGAAATTTTTCTAGAATCCCCGACGACTTAACATTCGAGGACGAATGTTCCAAAATGATGCAAGCCCACTTGCCTCAAGGCCATTTACAAGGATCCAAGCCCGGGAACTACAACACTTGCAAAGCCTATTCATGAAGCGGGAGGCTCTTGAGTATACTTTTGATGAGCACCTTGGACCCCAAGTCCATTTGTTGATGAAGATTGCTTGGGGAGAAGAAGAGGAAATGGGAAGTTACCACAATGGCTAAAAGATGAAGAGTTGGCTATTCTTGCAAAGGAGATTTCAAGTTTTTGAAGAAAGAAGAATAGCCAAACAAGGCCCTTGTTTCATTAAGGGTGTTTATGTCATTTTGCTTTCTTTTATTTCTAGCATAGTATAAATAGTTCTCTTCTTCTTCATGGAAGACTTAGACTATTTTTTTGATATTGATATTTTGAGAATTGTAAACTCTTTGAGTGTTGAGAGCTTGTTAAGCCTTGGATTGTGTAATTGTTGAGAGGAAAGGTTGCTTGGGATTCAAATCCCTTGAGGTCTTCCTAGGAATTTGGTGTTTCTTTTGTTCTTAATTTAGAGGTCTTAGTTTTCTATAACTTTGGTTGCTAAATTAGGTCTTAAGTTGTGTCAAATTATCTATCCTTTTCTTTTCTTGCATTTTAATTCTATTTTCGTTTCTAGTATTGTATCAATTGGTATCAGAGCCTAAATTAGGTTTGTTTCAACAAATCTAGCTTGGGTTTGATTCTACAAAAAAAAAAAAAAAAAAAAAATCGAAATCAGAAAACCCCAAAAATATTTTGTTTGTTTTGTTGTTTTGTTATTAGATTCTTGTTCCTTAGTACGTTAGGGTTTCAAATCTTCAAATTTCGTGTCAATCGGGTCAATATTGAAGAATCCACCATTTTTGAGTTGAAGCTTTTGAAAAACTTGAAGTGGGTCTTGTTGATTTGGGTGAAATTGGGACTTGAAACTTATTGGGGTTTGTTCTACAAGTCTTGGGGAGTCTAAATCTGAAATTTGAAGGAAAAACAAGTTGATTTGAAGGTAGTTGGAAATTTGAAAATTGTTGGTGTTCTTGAAGATCTTCAAATCTTCAGGGAAGAAGACTCTCCAAAGGGGCATTTAATCCAAGTTTTCAAGTCAAGATTTGGGAAAAGTGTTTTTCTACCCCAAAAAGGTAAATACTAGGTTGAGTGGACCCAAAAACGTCACCAGATCCAAGAAAATTTGGTCCAAATTTCGAGAAGCTCGATTTCAACACGAAAATCACTGTAGCAGAAAAGGGATACTTATACGGACCGTATAAGTTGGTCGTGCTTCAGGACCAGCGAAGACTACTTACTGTTTCGTGACATTATCTTATACGAGTACTTCCACGGACCGTATCCTATTCTACGGACCGTATAAGTTGGTCGTGCTTCGGGATCGGCGAAGGAGAGTTCTTGTTTTGTGACATCGTCTTATACGAGTACTTTCACGGACCGTATCGTATTCTACGGACCGTACAAGTTGGTCGTGG